>NW_007728199.1:305245-324814 GCF_000696425.1 Galeopterus variegatus | reverse complement strand
CCTTCAGTTGGAAAAAAAAAAAAGAATGATTTTCCTATAGTATTCATTCTGTACATTTGATAATAATAACTTCTATTTTTCTTGCCGTTTTGGATATTCACTCTGTACCCAACACAGCACTGAGCACTTTGCAAGCTCTGTGTCACTTAATCCTCACAGCAACCCTGAGAGGTGGATATTGTCATCATTTCTTTATTACATGCCAGGAAATTGTGGCTTCAATGTGTTAGTTTGCTCAAAGTCACATTCTTAAGAAGTGGCCCAACTGGGGTTCACAGCTAGGTCTGTGTGACACATAAGCCCATGCTTGTGATTACTTTATGACTTTCATGTTGAGTTTAAGAAAGCTGGCTGTGTCTGCTGCATCTTCTCCAGTGCCCACTCCTGTTTCTGCTGTTGACCTATCATGGTGCCCTAAGATGTTTATTATTTATGTGCGATGGTCATGGGTCCTTTTTCCTCAGTCTAGACAAAACAGGGAGGTGGGCTGCAGAGGTACACCCAAAAGAAAGGCCAAGCCAGGGCCCCTATGAGGTCAAGAACCCCATGTTGCCAGAGAAGCACTTCTGTATCGCGTCGGGCACTGCAGCCCCACGCACGCCCTGCACACTTTGTGCAGAAGGCCCATGTCTTCAGGGGAGTGGAGAGAGAGGTAGTGCTGTGAGGCCTTCCCTCTGTTTTGCAGAGGTCAGCCACTCTGAAAAAGCAACGCAGATTAAATAAATTAAAAGAATTGCACCCCCCCGGGAACATTCTCAAAACAGAAAGTCATTTGAACCACTGTGCGATTCACTCAGAGCCTCTCTCTTATAGGAAATGAATACAATCAAAATAAAAACCACTTCATGGAGTAAGAGGAATATATGGGCGCGGGGAGGAGGGGGGCAGGTCATGGGAGGCACAGTGTTTACAAAGCCATTAAAGGAGAATGAATAGATCTAGTCTGGTCCCAAAAGGCAAAGAAATGTGATTTTCACATATAAATAGAAAACGTTTAGAATGGTATTAATTCAAGACAGCACTGCTAATGCCTCTCCAGGTTAGCTGTGCTGGGATGTCTGTTTAGCTGTACTGACCCCTGCTGGTGAGAATCCTTCCCTGCTGCTCTACTCATTTCCAGAACAAATTCATCACTTCCTGGTACTGGCGACCTCATGACAAGCCTGTGCCCACATGTATGGAGTACATGGTACACACCCTGGACACCTAACCAAGAACCGTTCACCTGTGTTATCTAGAACAGACTACAGTACCTGGAACTTAGTAAACCTTTGATGGAGCTGGTGGAGTGACTATGTGACCAAACACACACAGCTCTGCTACAGAATTGAACAGATTTAGCCTATGGGCACTGTAATCTTGTATGCACAGTAACATCAGAACTTTTGGAGCCCAATCCATGGATTCTGCTAAGAAAGATGTATTAGGTAAGACTAAAGCTGCCATGAGAGGCGGCAGGAGCCATGGAGTGCCTGGCAAGCACAGTGGAGGGGCCCACCAATAATCAGGGTAACACAGTGGTGACCTGTTGGTTGTGTCCTTCTGGAGGCATGCCTGAGATCACAGGATAGTGAGGAGCTTGCTGGGTGAAAAAACAGTGAAGGGGATTCCATGCAAAGAGAACAAAATGGCAATGGCAGGGACATGAAAAATTGCGTGGGGCATTCAGGAAATTCCCTTGTATTGCTGGGAGTTCCAAGGAGAGGCAGGACTGGTAGTCAGCCAGTGTTTGAGAGTTCAGAGGATACAAAGCCCTCTGTATTCCTGACAAGAAGCTTGAGTTTATTATATGGTCCATGCAGACCCGTGGAGTTGTTTTACATTTAGAACTGGCATGGTTTATTTTGCATTTTATAGACATTATTCTGGCAAGGATGTGGAAGATGATTTCAGGGGTAAGGAAGGAGAAGACTGGAGGCAGAGAGCCCAGCTACAAAGCTGTTGCATTTAGTAGAGACACAAGAGGGGCTTCATTAAGATGTCGGTAGTCTGAATAGCAAGGAGAAGACGAATAGGAGAAAGATGGAGCAGGAATAATTCAAAGGCACAGGTATCTGTGCCAGTAACTGGAAGAAAGAACGGTTTCTGCAGGGAAAACTCAGGAGGAGGAGCAGGTCTGCAGGGAAAACTCAGAAGAGATGCTGAACTTGGGTGCTTGCTAGTTATTCAGCTGGCGTAACAATGGGTGAGCTGTAAGCTCCTACGAGAGTTTCGACTGCATGAACAGTTCTGCGAGTTGTTAGTTTATGGATTCTAGTGGGAAAAAGTACATTTTCCATCTGTGCCTTAGTTTCCCTCTGGCATAGTAATATAAAAGGTAAACTGTTCCTAAGGGATGCAGTAGCTTCCCAGAAATGTTTATAATAATCCTATCATATTTGAATACTGCTTTGTAATAAAATAGGTGTCTCAGTTTTTCCTCACCACAACCTATAGGTTAGATATTTTTACCCCAATTTTACAGGCAACAAAATTGAATTTCTAAGATTAAGTTTTTCCTCACCACAACCTATAGGTTAGATATTTTTTTTTGTCTTTTTTCCGTGTCCGGCAACGGATCGCAACCCTCAGTGTTGCCCCCGTACCGGACCGGGGACTTGGCTAACATGCTGCAGCAAATCAGTACACCGTGAGTGAGAACCTCAACTCTAGTCCTCTGATTCTTCACTGTCTGTATTATTGACCCTTAGTTATAATAATTTGTTGACATCGTTGTTATTGCTGTCTTTTCTGATAGTATACTAGACTCATGAAGGATGATACTGAAATTTAAAGTTTTGTAAAATTGCCAAGTGTTGGGCCAGCCCCTTGGCGCACTTGGGAGAGTGCAGCGCTGGGAGCGCAGCGACGCTTCCGCTGAGGGTTCGGATCCTATATAGGAATGGCTGGTGCGCTCAGCTGAGCGCGGTGCGGGAGACAGCAAGCCAAGGGGTGCTATCCCCTTACCGGTCACGAAAAAGACAAAAAAAAAAGATTGCCAAGTGTTTGAGGCAGGGGAAAAATGCAATATCTCATCATTTATAAAGCTCTGAGCTCCTTGGAAGATAAAGGTTATTTAAATGCATAGCCTTATTAATGTCTCTGCATACTCACAGTTCTATCCATCTGAGCACAACCTGAAAGTGCAGATTGCACAGGAGGAGATGGACAACATGCTTAATGCTTGTCTTCATCTGGAAAATTATACCATAAGGATCAACAAACCCAAACTTACTGCGTGGGTGCATAATGCAGAGGTGTGTTCTTGAATATCCATCTTCTTTTTTTTTGCAGCTTCCACCATTTTTGCTCTTTGTTGGGAAAATGGAACAATTTGGTCAGGCTCTCCTTGCCTTGGAGCCGGTTTAGAGGTGGTTCAGTAACATCGTGTGTGTGGGTGGAGTAGGTGCACCTGCAAGACGGCGCCACTTTGGCTGGTTTTTATTGCCTCGGGTGCCTGCCCTGCACGGCCGTGTTTTTCCGGACCTGCAGCTTCCAAGGACCATGTGGCCAGTTGCCTAGCATATAGATCTGCATGAAGGGGTCTGGTGACCCAGCCTGGCATGTGAAGAGTTTGTGACCCAGTCTGTGAATGCGCTTGAGGGGTCTGGGAGCTCCAGACCCAGCCCTAGCTCAACCATTGGCCCAGTCAGTGCAGGATTACTGGCAGGAAAAAGAGCTGTGACAACTAGCATGGTTGCCTAGCTTTACAGTCTTCCATCACCCCAATTTGGCTAACTCATATCCCCACATATGAGTCAATGGAGAGCTCCCCATTGGGCAATGATTCACTTCTCCAGGGTTGGAAAAAAGCAGCATGCATCCACAGCTTGCCAGCATGCAAGAAATGTACCCAACCAGCTCTGTGAAAGATGTCTGTCCCTGATGGTTGCCACAGAGAAATAAATTAAGTCTTGCCAGCCCTGAAAGTCACCTTCTGAGGGAAGATTTTTTTTCTCCTCTCCACCATATCTACTTACCTTATCCTTCAAATTATCCATAGGAGTAGGAGAGTCTGAAAACACCCAAAGAGCAGGCAGATGAAGCGTCCCCTAATAATGACAGTACACGGAATGGGCTGAAACCCCCACCCCCGCTCCCTGCACTGCTCTGCAGCCCTGAGCCTCCCACCCACCCTGCTGTTACAGGTGCAGCACAAGAGGAATACAGATGAAAGAATGAGCATACTTCCTCGAAATGCCTCCTTTAGTGAATGAAAAAAAAAAGGGGGGGAGTGGGTTGTCCACTGAGGAATTTTTTCAGTGCTATACCTTCTCGTATTCTCTGTAAGAACTTTAGGTTCCCTAAGAGCTACAAATGTTTCTCAAGAAATGTCTATAATAACCATTTCAATATTTGTATAATGCTTTATGTTAAAATATAGGTTAAGTATTTTTACCTCAGTTTTACAGGTAACAAAACAGAATTTCTGAGGTTAAGTGATTGACTAAGACCATCACAGCAAATCAGTGAGTGAGCAGTCAGGACTCAACTCCAGTTCTCTGATTCTTTTCTGACTGTGTCATTGACTCTTGGTTATAATAATTTGGAAGCCATGGCAGATGAGGGCAGAGCTCTGGGGCCATGGCCGAAAGTAGGATTAAGCCAGGAAGAAGGCTCTGATCTCAGCAAAAATAGCGATTCTGATACCATGATGTTTGCATAGGGCTTTTAAATTTTCTAACACCTTCCCGGTTATTACATCAACTTGGCCTCATCTTGTAAGGCAAATAGTAGGCTTTAATAACTCTTCCCATCTGAAAGATGAGAGGACTGAGGGGCAGAGCCCTTAACCTGACCTGACCCAGGTCCCCTGAATAATGCCATCTAATTCCCAGTGCAGGGCACAGAGACTCTGCCCTCTTTATGAATCCTTTCAAGTCCTACAGGGCGAGCTCTAGGAAATACAGCCCCAGTAATACAAGCCATAATCATTGTCACCCAAGGCTATAACTCCGCAAAGTGGTTTCTGGTAGCACCATCAATCAGAGAGCAAGTCAGCTCAACCCCAGTGGAAGTCCCTTCCTTTAAGTGTCAGGGTTTGTTTAAGGAAAGCCACCCCATTATAAACACCAGAAATGACTTCAGCTGAGTCATCATTTGTGGACCTGTCAATCTAGCATCAGGACGCAAAATGCCTGCATTTGCCGGGGAGAGAAACACACATGCAGCAGTCAGTATCCAGTGGTCCAGATGTGATACAGAGGCCAGCTATGACACATCACTGCCTTGTGATTATGCCTGAAGAATACACAACAGCTAGGATTTGAGCATCTTCGTGGGTAAAGAAGGTTCAATCAGTTCCATATTCTGTTCCTGTGTCCTGAAGAGGTCGGGCTTGAGGGTGACTCTGTAGTCTGTCCTTAAATAACTGTAGAGGACATTTCTGCTTCTTCTCAGACATTGGTTCAGAGTCTAGAACAACACAATTAGGAAATCCCTCTCTAAAAAATTGTTCTCTAAAAAAAAAAAATTAATTTTCTAATCTATATCCAATTCCTAGATTTCTCTCTTCCTTTTACTTTCTCTAACAGGTTTTCTGCAGGCTGCTTGGAGTGGGAATTGCCAGCAATATTTGGAATTGGGAGACACTTTCCTCCAGGATAGTTGGTTTGCTTCTAAGAACAGTCATTTCTTTTATGTTTTTAGTATCTTGAATAGGAAGAAGGGGTTGATTTGCATGTTTTGTGTTATAAAGGATAAGTCCTCTACAAATGTTAGATGGGGGAAAAAACATGGTTTTGTAGATTTGCTAAAATATTATAAGCCTACAAGAATAAAGCAATTATTCAGTCCCTTTAGATACTAAATTGCTATTTATTTATATGGAGTTAGTAAGACTTAGTGCTTTACATATCTAAAGTAGTTTACAAACATTACCAAATTAATCCTGTCAATGGCTCTTTGAAGTGAGGAATAATCACCTCTGATTAACAGATGGGGAAATGAGGAAAGGTTAAGAGACACGGTTCAGGTTACAGAGAAAGTTGGTATCTCCAAGATAGGAAGAAGAATAGGACCTGCTTCTCAAATATGGAATTCTGGAATATCAAGAGCTTCTAGTATAAACAGTCATTTCATCTCTAATTTTGGGATATCAAGAGCTTCCAGTAAAAATAGTCATTTAAGTTTCATCTTATGAACCCGTTAGGTGCTGGCAAATTATTAGAGTCAATATGCCATAAGGAAAATGGAAGTGACCCCAAAGGGTATATTTGATCTGAGTGCCAGATGGAACAGACTAGAGGGTAGAGTGCTCTGAGGACTGGGGAGTTGTACTGGGTGCAGTAGCTCTGCAGTTTATCTGTATTATGCTGAAGGATGTACATGTCTTCAGAAAAGTAAGACCAGCTGCCTCCACTACGTCACAACCTTTTGATCTTAGTGCTTGTTGCCTCTTCCCCTTGAGATATGGAAGGAGGACACACAAAAGTGCCATGGCTTGCCAACATCTTCGGAGAATGGGGCGGGTCATCATTCTGTCTGATACACCTTCATTCTGGACGAGCACCTAGTAGGAACTCCACATATGGCAATTAAGTTTAAGTGAATCTATGATCCTGAACTCATTTAAAACCCACATGGCAAATTACCCCTTTTAGGAAGAGTACTATGAAGGTTCTGGTGGTATAATTTGCTTGGCTTGATTTTGTTTCAGAATTTTTGCAGAAACTTATCACACCTGGTTTCTGAAAAACAGTGTTATGCTTTGTGTTTTTCTAAGAGAAATTTTGTAAACCTAAACTTCATAATATGGCTTTTACATTTGATTTTCTCTTCTATCTTATCTTCATCAAAATTAATTCTTTTTTTTTTTTTCTTTTTTGTCTTTTTTACTGACCGGTAACGGGATCGCAACCCTCAGTGTCGCGTCTGTACCGGGGACCGGCAACGGGATCGCAACCCTCGGTGTTGCGCCCGCACCGCGCTCAGCCAGTGAGCGGGAACCGGTCTCCACATGGGATCCGAACCCTCGGCGAGAGCGCCACCGCGCTCCCAAGTGGCGCACTCTCCTGTGCGCCACCGGGCTAGCCCAAAATTAATTCTTAAATAATTACCCAAAACTGGAAATGGATATATCCTAATCAAGAGTTAATATCTTTAAATTTTTGAAAGAAAAAAATGTTAATAATAACCAGTGAAACACACAATTAGGAATAGGAAAGGGTTAATAATAAGGAAACACCTTGTTAGGTCTTTGTTAAATATATGTCCAGGCCTGGGAGGTTCCCATGAAGTTTCAGCTTTTGCTGAAACAATAGCATACATTATGAGAGGAAAAACAAAGATGATTTTTCTGAATTCCCTTGAAATAAATGAACTGAACAACTATGCAAAGCTGAAGACCTCAGATGTAAATGCACAAACTGAAAAATGAATCTGTCAGGCTGTGGGGTCAACCTTGTGAGATCCCTCTTCACACATTTCCTCAGCGGCAGTCAGCACTTACGCATTCAGGTCAGACGCACTAATTTATGTACTTGCTGCATTGTCAGTCTGAAAAATAAAATATTATTTCATTTCTAAGTTCTTGCCCTTCACCTAGATTCTATTGTACTCAAATGCATGGTCCTTTCTTTCTATTTCTCCCATAGCAATCAACTCTATTTATATTGGTTATTTAATAAGGGATGTTCTGGGTTTTGGCTGACTAGCTTGTTTACCCTACTTTCCCTGCTTTAAATGGAAAGAAATTATGAAGAGAAATAATTTATGTTCCCCCTACCTCCCATATGTTCACACAAAGGTCACAACATCTTTCATTTGACATAAGTGCCTTTTTAACTAATACTGGAAACAACTTGCCTAAAATCACAGATTCTATGTATTTCACATAGGTTATTTCTCCAGCCCAAGAGAAAAACTACATTGTAATTCAGATTACAAATATGAAAAGATACTCATATGCTCTTTAGTTGTATTGGTGCTTTCTTTAAAAAACTACATATTTCCATAGTCTTTATCTCAATATAAATAGTTGAACCAAAGGATCACAAAATTAATAATTTAAACACAACTAATGAGGTAAATATGTAACTTACAGAACGAAGTAACTAGTTATTATTTAGAAATATTTTCTCAAGGTCACAACAAAATTTGCCCAGAATTTACATATTTCGAATTTGTGAATTAATTCATAGTAACCTAAGACCGTAAATTCTACTTTTTATTTAACTGCATTTGATTCACATGTTATGCAAAATACCGGCCATCATTCATTCACTCACTCATTCATTCATGCTCTTCTCTTTCTCTGTGTTTCCTCCTTCATCTCCAATTTTAACTATGTTTTTATTTGCAATTACACTTGCAAACAAGTCGTTTACAATATTGAAATATTAAATTACTTTGAATATGTGCATTTTTTAATTCATGATTATGTTTCCATCAGAAAGTTCATGACCACCTGAGTGAGTGAAGAAGGCAATTCAGTATTTAGGAGCAAAATACCTGTTGCCAAAGACGATGTGAAAAAACGGAGTGTTTTTCTGTGGCTGTGACACATTCGAAGTGGGGATCTGCATCACCATGCGCAGACATTCAGAGCCCAGATGGTGAAGGGTCCGCTCCCACAGACCCTCATCATTCCTTCCGCCCAAGCCCAGCCCCTCTAGACTCAGGCTGTCTGGAGATGCTCCCTCCAAACACCTCTCTTAAAGGTCACGGAAATGATCAAAGATGATCAAACTTCCATAGTGACAATTGCGCTTGCCTGAGCCCAGCCTGCCCTCGGTTCCAGCTGCCACATTCAGGGTCAATAAACTATTATTCTAACTGCTTTTCACAGCCCACTGACTCGAAATTGACTGCCTGCAGCTCTGTTTTACTGCAAGGAGGCGAGAGAGAGAGAGTCAGGGATTAAAAGGCAGGAAACCCTAGAGTCAAGAAAAAAATGGGAGAAAATGAAAATGTTCCATGGAATTTAATATAAGCCATTAAAACACACACATGCACAGTTTAACTAGTGTGCTATTCTAGTCCAATTAGTAAGTAAGAACTTCTAATTTGGTGGATAATGAGCCAAAATCAATATAATAATAATGTTAACAATAGCCATTTGTCAATGAAAAAGGCAACTATTTGTCGAGTATTCATTAGGCATGCTTTGGGCTTCTCATGTGCTTCATACTTAATCCTCACAACACCCTTTCAGACAGGCAATAATTATTATGCTCATGTCACAGATGTGGAAACTGAGGCACATAGATGTGAGCAGCTTTCCCAAAGATGCGGAAGTGTGAAGCGGTGAGGCTGGGAATTGCAGGTAGGCGTGCAGCTTCTCTCTCACCAGGCCTGGGGGCGGCATGATCCCCCCACCGTACTGTAAACAGGAAAACTGAGAGTTGGAGACGAAAGTAACTCACGTGGCACTCTGCAAAGGAAAGTGTTGAAGGGAGGCTTCAAACTCATGTTTGGTTCTAAAACCATTGATTTTTCCATTAAACCAAAAAGTCAAATAATCACACTCCTGGGTCAAAGAGACTGTTCATCTCCCTCCTAGTTTTCAGTGTTTCCCTGTCATCTAAGCCCCTCACCTGTGCTTTTCACAGGGTCTTCAGCTGCAGTAGGTCTGTTTGCACTTAAAGAGGGAAGAGAACACAGAACACCCACAGCCTTTGGCGACTGCGGCTTCCCATATGGGGCTTGTAACATCGTAATATCCATAGAGGGTCGTGACCTGACACAGCACTGTCTTCCCATCCGCCCACTGAAGCCAGTGGATAGGGTGCTCTGCTGTGTCACAGGCTCCAGCCCATGGTGCTCGGCTCTGCTGGTTTTCAAGGCTCTCCATAGGCATCCCAGAAGGACAGGAGACTAGACAAGACTTGCAAACTGCCACCAGGATAGGCTAGTGACAGCTCTGCTGTCAGGTCACGCAGCTGCTAAGAACAAAACTTTTCTCTCCAGGCTGAAATTGTACTGATATAATAAATGGCAGCTAATTATTCCTGCAACCTTTCAAGGAAGGCATTATTATCCCCACTGTTTAGATTGGGAAAATAAAGTTCTGAGAGGGTAAGTAATTTACTTATAATACTAATAAGCAATAAGGCTGGGATTTGAACCTTAAAATGTGTGATTCCAAAACCCATCTTTTTTTGTTTATTTCACTCCAACAAAGGGAGCTGTTTTGACCTCTCAAAATGAGTCAAAACACTATTAACACTGATTTATTTTTTTAAAAAATGTGGGGGTAGGGGTCTGAGAAAGAATGTAGATGGTAACATTTTTCCTCCTGAGAGTCCACAAGGCCCTGAATCTAGATCCTCTGTATAATGCTGCTGTGAGCTTGGCAGTGGGTGGGGGGATTGCTACTTCTCTCGGCAGATGGAAAAACTAGATGAATGGCCAGTCCAGGCCAGAGGCAAGGCTGCAGGGATGGAGGCCACACCCGTTGGCCCCCAGTTAATAATCTCATTCTTGGGCTCGTTTGATTGGAGTTGTCTACACAGCTGAAGTTGTCATTCTAACACATAAAATATGACCAAATTCTCTTCACTCCACACATAAATCATTTGGATCCAATGTATTATGGAGAAATTGAAAGAATGCTCGTCGCATTTGAGAATGAATAGTTTGCATTCACCCTGTAGATGTCAAAATCAAATAAGCTTCCAAAGGGAGTAAATACACGGTTTATCGGCAAAGAGTAGGTGTCCACCTGAAAGCCATAGATTGTGGTGCTAATTATACCAAACAAACAATAGTGGAGCTATTAGGTATGAGCAATTTAGAATTGGCTACGGGAGTTGGGGTATGAAGGGGAGCATGGTTTTCTTGGAGATTCCTCTAGAATTCACAATATTGAATGCAGCACAAAAGCCACTTCACTTTCATTATTCTGGAAAATTCTGCATTGGTTCTGCCTTATTTCACAAGTTCGTACCTCGATACTAATCCACAGTGACCATTTTTATCAGGTGAACGCAGACTTCCAGTAGGCAGGATGGTAATGGGAAAGGTGTTGAGACCGTGGGAAATGTGTCAGACACTTCTTGTTGCTGACACCAGAAGCAGAAGCGTGGTAGTGCCTGCTCCACACGGCTGCGAGCAGCAGGACGAGGGGTCCCCCCTTCACCATCGCCATTCACCCCCACCCTGTGGCAAAAGACACAGGAGCCTGAGTCTTGTGTCTGTCTGCATTTGTCTGGATTGTACGTGTCCATCCAGAAAAAGAACTTGAGGAGAGAGACTCAGGAATGATGACTGACCCAGACCATCCATCCCCATCCCCTTGCTCTGCTGCTAATGAAAACTGCTGCTGCCGGTGATCCTGGCAGCTTCAGGGACATCAGAGAGGGAAGAAAGCACTGAAACCGGAGGCGTCAGTTTGATCTACGGTGTAATTACAGCCGTGCTGGGAGACAACACAAATTTGGCCCCTGTGCAGGCATATTTCTTTTTGCTCAGAAATTAATTTTCATATCAAAAAATAGACCATTTAACTTCTGAAACCAAATCAGACAAAGGAAAGAAAATGCCAAGGATGGTAACCTGGGGCCTGGAGTGTCAGCCTTGTGCTGGGCATTAATATTTGTGACAGAGCTTGAGGAGAGTGGGGACATTGCCTCCCCTGCTCGCTCACTCCAGGGCAGACATCGAGAATCAGAGTCCAAGTGGAAGATATTTGCAGAGGCCAGGGTAGGGAGAAGGAGCAGGCACATAAAGAAACAGAAAGAGAAAGGGGAGAGGGAGCAGAGAGCACAGACATCATAAAGCCCAGATCTATTCATCTCCCTCAGGATCAGGAAGGGAGAAGTAAAATGATGTTTGGTGCCTTTTTCTGAGCTCTGGAGGGCAAATGCAATAACAAATAAGAAAATGCTGGAAAATCAACACAGTTTGTACCAGATAAAAATAGACGTACAGTAAAACAAACAGCACGAATGGTTTCTCTTCCACTGAGAAGTGGAGTGGAACGAATATGCTAACTGAACTGCAGAATGAGGGTTCTGCTGGATATCTGATGTTTGTGGTCCGGGCAGAGGTGGGTCTTTGAAGAGACAGAGGCCAGACCCACCATTTCTGCTTCTGTAGCTCTGACTCGCCTCTTCCAATTCACTTGGAATCCTTCCAGTCACTTCATTTCCTTTCTCAGCCTTTCCTGCACTGAGTGGTTAGAGCTCATCTCCTAAGACTGATCCCCACTCTGATGTTTGTGGTCCGGGCAGAGGTGGGTCTTTTAAGAGACAGAGGCCAGACCCACCATTTCTGCTTCTGTAGCTCTGACTCGCCTCTTCCAATTCACTTGGAATCCTTCCAGTCACTTCGTTTCCTTTCTCAGCCTTTCCTGCACTGAGTGGTTAGAGCTCATCTCCTAAGACTGATCCCCACCCTCAAACGAGCTCTTCCGTCTGGGGTATCTTGCACGAGGCCAGGCCCGTCAGAACCCGGTGAGTGTGCATTCCCTCCCCGCCCTCCACCACTAGGCTGACAGCTCCAGATATGGAGGTAGAGCCTTCTGAATAAATGCACAGCACTGCTGTGCCCTTGGAGGAGCAGATGATTTTAAGCTCCCTGAGGACAGTCACTAGGTGTGAGGATCTTGCAATGACACTGATTCCTGCATAGGAATCCTTCCTTAAGGGTGACGGATCAACACTGAATTCTCAACTCAGATGGACAAACCTCATTCCACGGATGACCATTCTCTCCTCATCCCCTTCTCCTCCTGTTCCCCTCCTCTGCTTGGACGCCACCCTAAGAGAAGTTTGGGAAATTTCTGCACTTTTTTACCAAAGTTGAGTTGAGCTCATCAGCTACTTTTTTTTCTCTCCCTTAATTGTGTCCTCAGCTTCCTCGTCAGGGAGCGTGAGGTTTTTGGCAGGTATTGAGCTTACAGAACACCATCTCAGAGACATTTCCAGCTGATAAAGCATCAAATGAGATGGAACAGGAAATGCACTCCTCTTGAGAAAGCCACGACACTGGGCTGATTGATAGAGGAGGCGTTGGTGGGACTGGCCTGCGCTGCCCACTGGCACTTCAGAGCTTTGCAAGTGGAAAAGAGTTTGTGTCCCCATGGGTAATGCAGTTTCCTGAGTCACCTAATAGACTATATTTGCTAAGTACTTTTGAATGGGTGAGCAGCAGAGGACTCCCACAAGGCAAGTGGAAGACAGATAAACGTGTGCAGGAGTCTGTAAAGGACAGGTGCAGCTATTTTCATCATATTTTGGATACAAAGTAGCTTGAAGATGTGCAAACAACAATGGATTCTAGGACTAGCCATAGAATGTTCTAGAAGTCCAGCATTCATTGAGGAATATGATTTTAAACATCACATTTGGGGGGATGTTAGTTTTTCATCTGTGAAACAAAGGAAGTAATGTCAGAGTTGTGGGGGAAAGCTGCCCAAAGCCCTCATTTTCTTTTTTTTTGTTAATACATATGGGAAAACTGAGATACGGAGAGGGTGATTGCAGAAGGTGGTGCTGCTTTGAGCATTTCCACAGTAGTGGCTCAAGAACACTCAAGGCACTTATCTCATGCTCAACTTGAGGAATGGCCAGGGTCTCTGACTCCCACTCGTGTGCTGTTTCCACGACAGGTGTGTATGGGTCTGCAACACTGATCTTTGTCGCAAGATCAGCAGAAGGAGCAGCTAACAAGCATGAGAGCTCCATAGGTGACGATTTATCCTCTACTGAAGGTGAAGCTCAGTGATATACCCCTTGTACAAAATCCAGCACTGAGTAAAGATATATGTGACACAAAGCCAGCCTGTTCTAGCTGTTTCTATTTTATGTAGAATTTCACATACTCCCCAATTTTTAATATCGATGTGTGTCATCAACATCACTGTCACATTCCTGTTGTATATGTTTTGTATATAAACAAAAATTTTACTTGTCTTTTTTCATAAGCTGTGTATCTGAACATTAAATCCATTTTTCAGATGGGGAAACTGAGCGTCCAAACCTACAAGAGAGCATAGAAGATGGCATGAGGTGTGAAGCCTGCCTTAAGCTCTGCAGAGCTTTCTGCAAGGTCTGGGCAGCTGGGACGAGTGCCTGGGAGCTTTGCCAGTGTCTAGCCAGAGGGGAAGTATTCTTCAGTGTGGCTCTCATAATGAAAGAGTTTTCTTTTCTTCACGTTTTTCCCTCCCTTGCAGCACATTTTTGGCAGGATCAGCTAAATAGGTGTTACACAATCTATGAGTGCCTGGGAGCTTTGCCAGTGTCTAGCCAGAGGGGAAGTATTCTTCAGTGTGGCTCTCATAATGAAAGAGTTTTCTTTTCTTCATGTTTTTCCCTCCCTTGCAGCACATTTTTGGCAGGATCAGCTAAATAGGTGTTACACAATCTAGCACCTCTTGAGACCTCAGTGCCAAAAAGACCACTGAGTAAGAAGAGAATTTTCAAGTTCTCAGGAAGAATTTTGTCACATATTCCTAGTTGATCTTATTAGCATCTGTCACAGTGAAGTTAACCCCTTGGTTATGTTTTTATATGTTTATGGTTAGCTTTTTCAGTATTTGTCATCTCGTTTCTATTGTTCTTGGTGTTCTTTTAATTATTTTTTCCTCTTATTATTGGATTTTAATTGTCTGAACAACCCCTGGCTGATGGTGAAGAAATAATAAATAGAAGTATAATAATAATAATGATTGTGAATAGCGGCAGAGGGGATATTGTGCTGCTGGTAATATGGATATTGTTATTAGAATTATTAATAATGATACTGGTAGTGGCAACAATCGTTTCCATCTTAGAAGCTCAGAGCATTTTAGAGAAATATTAACTTGTGTTCACTTAACACATCTTGGAGTAAAGCAAAGGGCAGGAGGTTGGGCATTAAGAACCTACCTAGTAAATGAATTCTACACTTAGGGCCAGAAGTAAAAGTTCTTGACTCTGTGTCCTGCGAAGGATGAGGTTTACTCCTTTAGGAGGGGGCTGTGTCTCATTCATTTCTGGGTTCCTCTACACTTGTGGGAAGGATGGAAGGTAGGCAGGCAGGGAGGGAGGATGGTAAGAAGGGAGGAAGGAAAAAAGGACTCACTAAAGTGGAAAAATGTATAACAAAGCAGAAAGCAACAAAGACAATACACTTGAATGGGCCTTATCAGATATTCCAGCTGCATTACGATGACAATCGCTACTCAACCACTCCCAAACCAGGTTCTTTTCCAGAGTGTCCATTAAAAGGACAAGCCTCAGTTCACCTTAGAACTCAGCTTCTGAGATGGGGGATAAAGTGGTAGAATTATGAATGGAAAGTCATTGACTAATAGACTTATCCCTCGTCTTGCCCCGTCTTCCCTCCCCGCACAGCCCCATTGTGAGGTCCCTTCGTTGTTGGGTAAATCTGTGCTCTGCTAGAGTCTGCCATCAGTTGCTATTTTAAGCATATTTTCAGGTTGTCAGTAAATTATTTTTAAAGAACTATTTATTGATGTATACAAAAAATTATGAACAACACTGTTTTTCGCATAACATTATTCATAATGCCATATACTTAGAAATTACCTTAATGATCAACAAAATGGAAATGTTAAATAAATTACAGCATATTCATATGATAGATTATTAGGCAGCTATTAAAATAACATTTTAGAATAACTTTTAATGGCACAGGAGAATGTCATGATGTTAAATGGGGGGAAAAAAGCCAGACAAGGGAACAGGAGTGCCAGGTCCTTGTTCACGGAGCAATGAAAGAGGTGGCTGGATTAGCGATTATAACACACCTTGAACACCAGGCTGAGGGGATTTAGATTCAGTTCATGGGGATGGAGGGAAGGTCCACATTTCTACACAGGAGAATAACATAGCCATCTGCCGACATGGAAACAATTTTTTTTTTAATTAAAGCAAAGCTTAAATATTTGGTTAAGAATTATACTTATCATGTTAATGCTATAAATTAATAAATATTATCATAATATATAATGTCAGAGTAAAACATCATATTGTACCAACAGAAGCTACCAAAATACAAACTGAAACATATAATTGGGAAACAAATGACTAAAGCACATGAGGAAGTATATGTGCTCATGGAAAAAATATATATCATCTGTAGACCTTGACTTAGCAAAAGAAAAATGTGAATTTGCTGAGAACTATTTGGGTGGCCTCTAAGAACACGTAAAACTAACACTGTAAACATGATGGAGCCACACAACGCCAGGCTGGAGATAATGGGACTCTCTGTGAACAAAAAGAACCATGAAAATCAAAACTATGAGGCATGTCATGAAAATTACAAGTGGTAAATTGCCCTAGAATTTTCCCTACTGAAACCTCACATTGAGAAAGTTAACTATCCCATCCCACGCACCCAATTCTGTGCGTTAGAAAACAACCCTTATGAGGCTGAGAAAGATACGACAGTTGGAGTGAAGGGTGGAGGGCAGTGGAGCGCGGTGGGGCCTGTGGGTGGGAAGGATGGGGGGGACTCTAGAGAGTTCCATGATAGGATGAACAGGCAAAGGGGCCAGCTGGATACAGAGTGGGATCGAGGAGAGAAGTGGATGCTTGCAGAGGCTCAGGAGTTTCCAGCTCAGACCATCGTGTGAACACACAAGAAACTGCACAAACAAGCAACAAAATGCAAGCTGGGTTTGGTGCTGTCCACTGACTAAGAACTTGTGACAGCTTCTCATTCATTCTCATGACAGTCCTTCGAAATGGGTTCTTTAATTATCTTCACTTTACCGACGAATAAATGGAGGCCCAGAGAGTTTTAGTAGAATATGCTCAAGACAACCCAGTTAAGAAGGGACAGAGATAGTTGAATTTGAAAGCACAGGCCTCCTCCCAGCCAAGACACTATACCAAGCCCAGCATGTCATCAGACGGACAGGCACATGCACAGATAGAAGCATGGGGCAGAGGTCTGTTGAGGCAACACTGAGACACAGAACAGATACCAACAACAACCAGCACACCCAGCCCAAGAAGCATTTTCTGGAGAAGAGGGATTCTGCATCTCTGAGTCTGTGTTGAGTGGGCCCTTTCCTCTGTAAATGGATTTTGGTGAACTGAGTCATGGGATCTAACCAGCTGGCTGCCTGCTGTTGGTGAATTTCTTCGAGGAAGCTTTGCAGCCAACATTCAGGCCAATTCTGCCCTGATTGCTTCCATAAATCAAGAAGAAAATTGAAAAGATTGATATATGCGTGCACAGGGCCTGTGGAAGTCTGGAAAGGTGGTGACTGGTGCCCCAGCCGTGACCTTTATTTTCCATTAATGGGCCTGGGTGAGTGTCAGTTGTGTTTGAAGCTGCATGAAATGAACTGAAATAAGAGGGATAAACGGGAGCAGTTAAGGGCCTTTTCTAGAGGAATTTGGAGTGGATAAAATAACATCATATACAAGGAAATGCTTTGATTTCATTCACAGATGAAGGATCAGCATCCAACCTAAGTGCTGACCTGCCTGATGAGACTGAGTTATTTTAAGCAACATGAAAATGAGAGCTGATCTACATATCTCAGATCTAAAGAAACCAGGTGAACATAAAGGGGGGAAAGATTCACAATGCTTGTGATTTTCCTCTCGAGTCCTCCACGTAGAGCAAAATTAGGGTCAAGTGACTGGATGTGAAGGACCCCACACAGGAGGATGGGGAGTTGGACCATGTGCAATTTTAGAACCAACATTCAGATGTGTTCTGTCAAATTATGTTCTTTTTTTGTCTGGCTTGAGACATTATAAAGGAAAACAATTCTTTATTCTTAAATTGTAAAGTGTTTCATAGATTAAAAAAAAGAAAAAAAAGAAAAGTAGCCTTACGATCTGATTTACAGAAGCGTTGGGTAACAGTCTTCTAACTGGAACGCTTTTTGTGTTTTTTTAGCAAAGCTTTAGTGACATTTTCCTGTCTGGTTTCTGGAGCTTAAAAAAAAGAAAAAAAAGAAAAGTAGCCTTACGATCTGATTTACTGAAGCGTTGGGTAACAGTCTTCTAACTGAAACGCTTTTTGTGTTTTTTTAGCAAAGCTTTAGTGACATTTTCCTGTCTGGTTTCTGGAGCTGGCAATGACCTTCCTGTGAACTGTTTTATATCAGAGAGAAACCACTGACCTCGGTCAGGTTGCTGATACTAATAGAATTCCTTGAAATGTGGATTTTGATCTCGGAGGCACCCTAGGTCTGTTCCTGCCTTTTGCAGACCCTTATTTTTTTTTTCTCCTTTTCCCTTTCTTTTCTCTCTTTTACTCTCCCACTAAGTGTGACCCAGGGATTCCCTGCTCCTCTCTTCCTAGTAGAAGTGATTCCTTTTCATGACTTCAGCAACCACTTGTGTGTTTATTATTACAAAAATTCTAACCCTGGTCTTATCTGTTCATGTATATGCCCATGTCTTTATAGAGCACATGTTACCTCCTAGACAATTTTACTTAGATCTGCTATCCCCAATCTCAAATATATCATGTCAACAATTAATGTCAAAGATATACAAATGGCCAATAAACATATGAAAAGATGCTCAGCATCGATAGTGATCAGGGGAATGGAAATCAAAATCACCATAAGACAGCACTTCACACCAATGAGGATGGCTATAACCAGATGACAGACACTAAAAAGTGGTGGCAAACATGTGGGGACCCTCCTAAATTGTTGGTGGGAAGGTAAAATAGTGAAGCAACTTTGGCAAATAGTTTGGCAGTTCTCCAAAATCTTAAATATAAAATTACCATATGACCCAGCAATTCCACTCCTAGGTATATGCCCAAGAAAAATTAAAACGTGTCCAAAAAAATTATATATATATACGTCAATGTTCATAGCAGCTTTCTTAATGACAGCCAAAAAGTAGTGGAAATATCCCAAATTTCCAGCATCTGATGAATGGATAAAGAAATTATGGTATATCCATACAAGGGAATATTATTCAACCATACAAGAAAATAAAGCATTGATTCATGCTACAACTTGGATATGTCTTGAAAACATTTTGTTAAATGAAGAAGCCAGGTACAAAAAGCCAACTATTGAATAATTCCATATATATGAAATATACAGAATAGGAAAATTCATAGAGACAGAAAATAGATTAGTGTTTTCTGGGGGCTGTGAGGATGAAGATTGCTAATGGGTATAGGGTTTCTTTTGCGGGTGATAAAAATGTTCTGGAGTTAGATAGTGGTAGTGGTTGCACAATTTTGTGACTATACTAAAACCCACAGCATTGTGCAATTAAATTAATTAATTAATTATTATTGCTGATTGATTGATTTATTATGATTTTTTTCTAGTGTGTGAATTATATACCAATTACAAATGAGCTTACATATTGTAAATGTTAACTTGTTTTCACAAAACAACTGTCTTTTTCAACGTCCCATCTTCATTAACAACTTCATTAACAACTGAGTTCATTTGAACTCAGGGTCCACTGCACCAATATTTATCAGATGCCTACTGGGTCTAATGGCCCTAATAGCTTGTACTCAGTGGGCCCTCAGGGCGATGTATGTGTTCTTTGACACCCTTTGCATGTATTCACTCATTTAATCTTTTTTTTTTTTTGTCTTTTTTCATGTCTGGCAACGGATCGCAACCCTCAGTGTCGCGCCTGCACCGGACCGGGACTGGCAACGGGATCGCAACCCTCGGTGCTGCGCCCGCCCCTC
>NW_007728199.1:292160-304262 GCF_000696425.1 Galeopterus variegatus | reverse complement strand
GGGAGCCGACCCCTCGGTGGGAGCGCCACCGCGCTCCCAAGCGGCGCACTGTAGCAGTGCGCCATCGGGCCGCCCCACTCATTTAATCTTCATTAACAATCCCTTTAAGCAGATGAAAAACTCAGGACGGAGAGGTTATATAACTTCCCAATGTAACATTGCTAGTAAATTTCAAATCCATATAACCTCACTCCAGAATGGATACTTTTTATCACTACCCACTACTATCCAACCCTGTGCTAAATAATCCTATACCGTATCCCGTTACGCTCTGCCATACTCGTGTGTGCCTAGAACGGGAACCTGGCAGAGCAGTTAGGTTCTCAGTGGCTGGTACTATTCTTACTGTTATTACCATTCATCTACACTCTACCTACTTTAGGCAAAGTGGTAGAAGAGCTGCCCCTGCCTTTATGAAGCTTATTTTCTAATAAGCATGTACTCAAATACCTACAATACATGTGTTACGTTCTTTGTTATAAGGGCAGAAGACAGAGTGATTGCTTGTGCTTTGGATGGTCAGAAGGACAATGGAAGTGGCTGCAGGGACACTGGGCTTTGCACAATGAGCTTGTTGGGAAAATGGAACAATTTGGTCAGGCTCCCCTGCCTTGGAGCTGGTTCAGGGCAGTTCGGTAAACATTGTGTGGATGGAGTGAGTGAGCCCACAAGGCGCCGCGCTGGCTGGTGTTTTACTGTCTCAGGCACCCGCCCTGTGCAGCCATGTTTTTTCCAGACCTGCAGCTTCCAAGGACCGTGTGGCCGGTTGCCTAGCATATAGACCTGTGTGAAAGGGTCTGGTGACCCAGTCAGGCGTGGAGGGGTCTGGTGACCCAGCCTGGTGTGTGAAGGGTTTGTGACCCAGTCTGTGAATGGGCTTGAGGGGTCTGGGAGCTCAACCATCGGCCCAGTGGGTGCAGGATTACCGGCAGGTAAAAGAGCTGCTACAACTAGCGTGGTCGCCTAGCTTTACAATCGGCATCACGAACAGGATTAAGAGCTAGACAATTGGCGCTGTGTGAGGATTCCAGGCCTTAGCCAGACCCCAGCTCTAGCCAGACAGAGCAGTTTGTCAGCAGGTTAGGCTGGAGGTAGTAAAATGCAGCCCTGGTCTGGAGTCTCGTGAGAACCTCAGCCCTGGGCTGGCTTTCCTGGATCCAGACTCTCCATTCTAAAATCCATGCAGAAGACTTTTGCCAAAATGATTGTCCTTAGACTTTGTTTAAAACCTGTCTTCGGGTAGTAAAATGCAGCCCTGGTCTGGAGTCTCGTGAGAACCTCAGCCCTGGGCTGGCTTTCCTGGATCCAGACTCTCCATTCTACAATCCATGCAGAAGACTTTTGCCAAAATGATTGTCCTTAGACTTTGTTTAAAACCTGTCTTCCTTTGAACAAAAACCTTAAATGGGTGCCTTTTTCTTCCTTTCTTAGTCTAAACTCCTCTCCCTGGCATGTTTATAAACTGGCCCTTTAACTCACCCAGTTAGCAATTACTCCGCGGCAGTAAGCCGATCTCACTAGTTCATAAATAAGCCTCCCTAGTTGCTGCCCCTTTTTCTTGAAAGCGCAGGGAAAGCCAAATTTGTAGCTGCCTTACAGCAACTGTTGGGGTGTAAAGGCATGCTTTTTAGTGGACTGGCTTTACCTTATTTTCTTACTTGTTTTTGTACCCCCTCCCTTTTTAGAAATACTTAAGATACATTTGATCTTGCTACATCATATGTGTAATTAGAAGGGTGGGAGGAAGGTATTTGTATATAAATTGGCTGATTTTGAAGCCTGGTGCCCCAAGAGGACCATAAAATTTGTCTTCCTAAGAGAATTCTGCTTTTCTTTAGGAAAAGGTCTTGATAAGGTTTTGGGGGTAGTGAAACACAAAACCTCCAAGAGCAGACTGAAGAAAGAGTTAGGACACAGCAAAGAGTGCAGTGTCACAGCTTAAGAGGAAGGCAGGAGTGTCCTCTGGCTGACAAGAGCCATGGGTGGGGGGCGTGGTGGGGGTTCTGGGGGAGAGAAATGGCCCCCGTTACAAGGCAGGAGACTGAGCCTTGGGAAAAATGGCCATTGAGGAATTCCCAGAGTCAGTTTTGGATGGCTGAGGAATTTTTAGGGCGGTGATATTTGGTAGCCAGTTTTAAGCTGTTTTCTGTTGTGTGCTATGCTGTCATTAGCCAGGCCGAACAAGCCATCAGCAAAAGCCTGTCGCTCACAGTGGCCTGGGGCTAGGACTGATCTGGGAAATAGAGTAAAGGGTTGGTGTCCTCCGAGGGAGAAGGGACTCCAAGCGAGGATGGCAGCCACAGACTCCAGGAAAGAGAGGAGCAGAGGGACAGCTGGAGACGTGGCCGCAGGGGAGACTGAGGGCAGACACTGACCTGTGAGACCTCCCTTTCCATTAAATATAACACAAGAAGGTGAGCATTGAAAAGGCTCATTGGGGAGGCTAGAACCTTCCACAACAAAGATGAGGCCTCTAGAGAGATCTCTAGGTAGATAACTGTGTAGATAAGTGCTTTATAAACCCCTCTATGTTTTTCCCCAAACCATCCTGCATTCGTTCCAGCAGCTGGTAATATGGGAGAGGAAAACACGACCACTCAGCTTTCAATCATGTAATTCCTTGTTTCCTGTCCCAAATCCTATCCGTTCATCATGGCCTGAAATCAACCCACCTCCTCCAGGAAGGAATACCCCGCAGTTTATCCCTCATTGTTTCCCACTGTGTCCCTCAGAACGACTCTCAAAGTGTGGCCCTCAGGACCAGGAGCAGCAGCCACACCTGCAACTTGTCAGTCATACAGATTCGCAGGCCCCAGCCCACACCCACCGAACCTAGGGGGCCAGCACGATGTGTCTCAATAGGCTGTCTGGGCGATTCTGACACACTCTAAAGTGTGCAAAGCATTGCAGGGACCAGCGGCATCCTGTTAGCGTGGGAGTCAGGTCCTTTCCCTCTACAGCTCAACACCATCCAGTGGGCTTCCTTCTCATCCTAACAAAAAACCAAGTATTTGCAATGACCTTCAGGGCCCTGCACACACATTGGTTTCCCTCTTTCTTCCCTGGCCTTATTCTCCCCTGCTCCCATTGTCCCTATCACTTACTCCACTCCTGTCCCTGTGGCTTCCTTGGTGTTTTCTAGAACATGCTGGGCTTTCTTCTGCCTCCACATCTTTGTTGGGGGCTGCTGCCTCTGCCTGAGATGTTCTTCTCAAGATGTCTGTGTGGCTCATTCCCCCACCTCTTTCAAGCCATTGCTTCTCCAACACCTACCCTGGTCGTATTCCTCGTAATTAGGCTCAGCCCCACCAAGATCAACATTCCCTGTTTTCTGATTTCTTTCTCTATAACGTTTATCTGCATAGGATGTCATGCATATTTTACTTGCTTAAATTTTATATTGTCTGTCTCACTCTGCTAGAATCTAAGCTCAATGAGAGCAAACATTTTATTTTATGTTTTTCTGTTTTGTTCATTGACATACTACTTGACACACACTGTGATGAATATTCAGTAAATCTTTGTTGAACGTGTGACTTCGGCACTTATCTTCTGTCCTCACTTGTTCAAGAACTGTTCCACCCACTGTAGCCTTTGTTGTCTACTAGACTGTAAACTCCATGAAAACAGATATTGCATCTTTGGTGTCTGTTTTCCCCACCAGACCTAGCACCATGCTGACAATTTAGAGAGGATGAGATACTCTTGGGTTATAGGTCTGACCATGTTCCTTGAACCTGGGATCCCAGACAAAAAATCTGCACTTTGACCCATGAGCATCTGGAGCTCCCCTCACCCACCCCCTAGTACACAGTTCCAGCTCCAAGCCTGCCTCCTCTTCCTTGTCCAGCCATAATTCCAGCCATCCCCCGACATGCAGAGAATCCACCTCTCCCTGGCTGTTTTCCCCACCCCTAGGCTGTGCCTGCTCCGGCAGCCTCCATCTGTCCCTCACCCGAGTTCCAGCGACCTAGAGTGACAGCTGAGATCTATAATTTATTAGTGCCCTTCTGCTGGGCCTTTTATTTTTTTCCCTTTCTCAGACATCATTGGCCTTAGTCATCACCATCAGAGTGCTGCAGGTGTTTGAAAGGCCCCCAGATGAAGATAATCAGAACCCAGCAATGGGCAAAGAGAAGCAATTTGATTCCCCACCGTGCTGTGAAGGGGGGTAAGTCTTTATTACTGTCAGCAGTGCCCTGGACTCTCCTCATGGCCCTTCCTGTCTGCATATGCTCAAGCCACATTCCATTCTTTGAAGAAACATGTACATGGGTTGGTGCTGAGAGCCCCTGGGGTGGGGGTGGGGGGACGACAGCACACATGACTTGTCTTCTCAAACCTAAGTAGGCAATGTGTATTTTTAATAATCACCCGGTAATTAACAGCTGCAATTCAAAGCCTTTCATTTGGAAAAAAATAATACTAATTTTACTTCCTGGTGCCAGGAGCCAGATGGGCAGCCAAAGGGAGAGGCCTCCAGCTTGTATCAGACAAGTGGAGAAGGTGAGGGCCACAGGCTCCCCTGTCACCCTGCAGCTGGCACAACATCTGGACAGAGGACACAGTCGTGGCCCAGATACCTGCGTACCCCCCCCCACCCCCGCCGCCTTCTAGCACACATGTTCACTTAGTGCTCATTACAGCACTGGTTTGTAACCCCTGCAATAAAAAGTGCAGCCCCTCCCTCCTCTGACTTGTTCTAAATGACCTCTTTAAAAAGATTCACTGCCTGATAAGTAATGTCAAATGGTAAAATTGTTGCAAAGCATCACATGATGGTAAATTCTTTATCTGGCTCAAAGCACTGCACCAGCCCTTAGGGCTTCTCGCTGCCTGCTCAACCACCCAGCCGTGCGTCCTCCCCGCTGACCTCCGCCACCTCAGGCCCAGTGCCTAGCAAAGACCCTTCAAACACACGTGTCTTTAGCAGATAAACTCAATATCCTCACAAATCTCTCCCTCTCTTATACACACATACACTCCTCTTTGCTGAAAATATCAGCAAAGGGGAAATGAGATAAAGGGTGAGGACAAAGAAGTAAACTATCTGGACATATTTATATTATAGTTCTCATGAAGCCCAGTGTCCGGTCTTCTAGAGGCTTTGGGTATGATGTTTCCATTTATCTGCTTGGCTGACATATACTTGACATGGATTTTAGGACTGTTATTCTTTGCATAAAAATAAAAAGAAAAAGGAAACATGGAAGGAGGGAAGGAAGGAAGCAAGCAAAGAAGGGAAGGTAGGAGTGATCTTCTATAGCCTTTCATCTTTATTCCTGTTTTTATCTGCTATATGTTTGGCATGAGCCCATCACGGGGTAGATACCACATGGCAAAGCCATCATGGAGAAGATCGCATTGGAGTCCGGCTGCTGTGTAGTCCACAATGCTTGAGTGGGAGAGGACCAGTGGTAGTGATCCGGGATCTGTGCTCTTCCATCCGTCATCAGAACAAGAGCAGAGCTGCAGAGCTGCAGCTGCCTTTCCAAGTCTGCTTTGAGGGGCTCAATGTGTTGAAGGTTGCCATGGCAAACAAGCTTAAAACAACTGGATGATGTGAATGGCAGAAGATAATGCTTCAGGACTTTCAATAGCAAGACTCTAAAAAGAGGATTTTCGTGTTGCCATTGAGTAGCAGAAAGAACAGCAAAATGCAGGTCAGAAGAACCAGATCTCAGTCTTGGGTCAGCCATCACATGGCTATGTGACCCTGGATGACACGACACTTAACCTCTCTGGGCAGAGTGCTTCCTCTTCTGAGGAATTAAGAAATAGTAATAAATGCACTAAATGTTGGGATCATAAGAAAGTAATAATATAAATTGTGGTCAGAGAGTTGGAATCTGTCCCTCCTCTCCATTAAACAACTGTGAGGCTTTAGATATTTCATTTAACCTTTCTGGGTCATCATCTTCTCACTGGGAAAATTAGAGATTAAAGATACGTATTATAGACATTGTGTTGGTGTGATATCAACAATAGATAAAGAAGAGCTGGCATTTCAGACCAGCAAGTCATAATGTGAGAGAAGAAATAGCTATAATGGCCTTGCAATGTTTCTCTTGGGAACCTACTTGCCATGCCTGTGACCCTGTCACTTCTCTAGTGGCCCTGAAGTTCCCTCCATGTGTGTTGAAGGTAAACCAAATGAGTTGAGCATCTCACTGTGATTGTCACTGTGGTTCTCCTCACCCCCGGGGTCTATTAAAAGCAGAAATAAAAAACTAACATCAGCCTATTGCTCTCATAGGTAGATTATCCCTCCTCTTCCTCCTTTGCTCTCTGTAGAGGTTAGCCAAGATCTTGAGCTCTGCATGTTTCTAAATGAAAACATGGCTTCAATTATTCATGTGCTTGAAGAGTGACCTTGGAATCTTGCTCTGCAGTTATGAGTCCATATGAAAGGAATCTCACCAAAGTTTTCCTTTTGGCGGTCAGGCAGTTGTCATGCTGTCATTCTGCATGCCCAACAGTTCATTCTTACTGATTCTGTATTGGGGGAAAAAGACTAAGTGGAAACACAGAATATTAGCCTAAGTATAATGAGCTGCTTTGCATATCTAGGTCCTTGGAGAAGATTATTTAAGCATATAATGGTAGTGATACAGTGGAAATCAGATGAATAAAGAGGTAATAATGAGAGTAATTATAATTATACTTCTACCTGTTACTATTTTTTGGATACTGACTGTATGCCAGGCTTTGTGCTTGGTGCTTTATAAGCATTATATTCTTTAATTCTCCCAACAACCCTAAGAGATAGAAAATGCAATCCTTAACGTACACATTAAGAGATGGAGATGAGGTTTAAAGAAGTTAAGGAACTTGACCAAAGTCATACGGCTCTTTGGTAAATGGAGGTGGGACTCAAGTCCAGGCACGCTGACTGCAAAGCTAGTGCTCTTAGCCATTATGCAAATTTAATATGCATTAAACACTTATGATGCTAGCTAATGTGCTAAACCTTTTATAAACATTTTATGTCACAGAAATCTGATGAAGGAGGCATTGTTACCTCCATGTTACAGATGAGAAAACCAAGGCTCTGAAAGTTTTGGAAACTTGCATGAGGCCATCAGTAACTAGAAGAATCAAGAATCTATCCCATATTTTTCTGACACAAAGCCACTGTGGTAAGAAATTTGAGAGGAGGGAGGGTAGTATCATAATATAAAGGAAAGAGAAATGCTATAGTCTCCTGGGTTCCAGTAACAATAATGCTGCTAATCAGCTGAGTTACTCTGGTTTCCTGGGGTAACTTATCCTAATTTGGCAAGAGGTTTTTTGGAGAGGCAATATTAGGTATTCAAAAGATATTTTCTATTTCAAAAGATATTTTCTATTATTCTTTTAAGTTCTAATGTAATGGATCTAATGTGCAAACATTTTTCCACAGGAAAGTCAAGCAATCCCCATTAACTCTAAATAGAGAAATATTTCTAGACACAAAGAAGGAAAACAAAGATAAAAATTATAATCATTTTGGGTGCTTACCATGGACCAAACATTCATCTAAGTGCTCTATTCACTTAAGCGCAATCCCCATTAACTCTAAATAGAGAAATATTTCTAGACACAAAGAAGGAAAACAAAGATAAAAATAATAATCATTTTGGGTGCTTACCATGGACCAAACATTCATCTAAGTGCTCTATTCACTTAAGCCTCATAAAAACCCTATGAAATAGGTAGATACTTATTACCACTCTCATATTATCAATGAGACAATTGAGGCAGGAAAAGGTTAAGTAATTTACTCAAGATCTTATATAGACAGTAAATGGTGGAGAAGGAATATGGACTCAGGCAGCCTATTTCACAGCCCACACTTTCAACCACTATAACAGACTGCCTCTGGAGTCAAGAGAGTTCATTAGCCTAGTGGCAGTCAACATGATGCTAGACTGT
Organism: Galeopterus variegatus; assembly: GCF_000696425.1. Taxonomy (NCBI): domain Eukaryota; kingdom Metazoa; phylum Chordata; class Mammalia; order Dermoptera; family Cynocephalidae; genus Galeopterus; species Galeopterus variegatus. The sequence continues at coordinate 296,348 of NW_007728199.1, read as the reverse complement.
ACTGAGAATGCAGAATGGTGTCCTGCAAAGAGATCAAGCCTAGATGTTGGGCACAGTCGGTTTTGAATGTCAACATTGCTATTATCACTAGGTTGCCAGCTTTACTGGAGTAAGAATCTAGTCTGATTTATCCCCCCTCCCCCTCATCACCTACAATACATATCTGTTGAATGAATGAATGATTTTTTGAGGTGGAGCCAGTCTTCCAAACTATGTATGTCTGATTCCAATGCCTCACAGCTTTCTGTTTTCCAGAGTTACCTCACAAAATGAATTAAGTGTAGACCTGGCCAAACGTAAGGAATCTTCAGGCAACGTAATCAAAGATCCTGGGATTTGCAGGTAGATACACTGCATCTAATAAGGTGTATGGCCTCTCTCAGTCTCCATTAACTTTTCCATAAATGTGAGATCCTGTTGTCATAGATGCTTGTTATGAGAATTAAAAGCAATGCCTTATGTCGAGCACCTAGCACACTAACTGACACAGTGTAGGCATACCATAATTGTTAACTTCTCCATCACCTTTCTAAAAAAACACCACAACAGTGGTATCTGTAGCCTGTGTCAATCATCTCCTTTTTTGAATCAAGGTCCTCTTTTGATCTAAGGAAGCAGGGACTGAAACACCAGGGTGGTAGCCTCTATTTCCTCCCACAAAAGGTTTTAAGGCAGTTTACAGCAAGAGTACACGCAGGGTGAGCATGAACATCAGTGTGAGAAAGACACCTTGCAGCAAGGAGGCCACCACCTGGGACCAGTGAAACCAGAGCAATTTCCAGTTATCTTCTTCCTGCACCCTTGTGAGTTTCACCTCAAGTTGAAGCTGTTGTTGCATTTCCACTTAGATCCTGCAGAGCAGATTTCCTGGTGGATGCAACACGTGACGATTTGGCTGCTCAACCCCCATTAGCATTGATGGATCACAACAGGATGCTTAAAATAAATAGGGTCCCCTTGGCCTTCATAAATGTCTTCACCCTTAGTAAATAAGTAGCACGTTTAGCTTGGAATCATAGGCATGAAACGGCTTGTTGTTGAGTTCCTACAGCACCCAGAGGACCATCCAGAAACCCACGGTGCCTCTGACTTGGCACTCCTGAGTCATTGTTCCCTCTACCACATTAAGCCCGCAAGCCTCCTGCTTCTGTTACAAGCACCCTCCCTGTGAACTTTGCATATTTTATCGTGGCTTTCACTGCTATGGATTATTAGGAGCTCTATCTTCACCACCTCCCAGAATGTTCTCTCTGACATTATGGAGCTGGTACAGCCAAACAGCTGCCTCTCAGAGAGGACTCGTGCATGATTTCCCCTAGACTCAGAACAAACAGTGAACTTCTGCTTCTGGCCAAGATGGGGTAGCAGGGCCTGGATTACGTTCCCACCTGAAACAGCAACAAGAACTGTAACGAGAAGAAAGACCGAATATACGGAACAGTGGTTTTCAAAACACTGGACATTTGATAATGAAATACAGTAATCCCTGAGAGACGGAAAACAAGGTGAGCCTATACCTGTCCCAGCTCACCTCCTGGAGAGAGTTTCCAGGCACAGCACAGGACAGGTAATCGGACAGAGCCTGGAGGTCTCCCTGCACTGAGCAGCTGAGAATCCAGGGATACGAAGACAATTAGAGTTCTCAGAATAGAATGCCAGGAAGGAGAAACCTGCACAAAGAGAACTCCAGAGATCTGTAGAGGGTCCCCTTGAATATTAGAGTACTGATCAGTGCATGTGTTTGATGAAACTTCCAAAGGCTGGGCAAAGAACCTTCCCAGAGGATCGGAGGGAACAGTGCGCAGCACTGACTCAGGGCCAGGAATACTGCTTGTTCCTACCAGACAGGCTGCAAAACCTAACAATTCATGAGGCGCTGAGTGAGTTACTCATGAATATCTTGGGTCAGTAGGGGGGAGTCTGACACTAAACATTTTTCTGTTCTCACCTAACAGATCTTAAAAGCAAGATGCAAAAGAAATTGAATTTGTAGGTAAAAACCCTCCCACAAAGAAACATGTAAGCCCAGATGGCTTTGTTGCAGAATTCTACCAAAAATTTAAGGAAGAATTAATATTAATTATCCATAAACTCTTCCAGAAAATTGAAGAGGAGAGAATAATTCCCCATTTATTCTGTAAGGTCAGCATTATCTTAACAAAACCAGGAAGAGACATTACAAAAATTAAAACTACAGGCCAGTATCTCTCATGAACGTAGTTGCAAAAATTCTATGCATAATTTTAGTAAATGGGATCCCCAAATATATCAAAATATACACCAGGACCATGTAAGTTTTACCCCATGAATACAAGCTTAGTTTAACATTAAAAAGTTAATCAATATAATTCACCATATTAACAAACTAAAACAAGAAAAGCATATGATTATTTTAACAGATGAAGGAAAAAGCATTTGACAAACTCTAACATTCATTCCTGAATTTTTTTTAAAAGCCTTTCAGCAAGTGAAGAGTATTTACTCATTTTGATAAAGAGCATTTACGAAAACCCCACAGATCAGCATATCTAAAGGTAAAAAACTGAATGCTGTTTCTGTAAATTCAGAACAGGAAAAGGTTGTCTATTCACATTTCTATTCAACATTCTACCAGAGGTTCTAGCCAATACAGCAGGGCAAGAAGAAGAAATAAAAGGCATCCAGATCAGAAAGGAAGAAGAAAAACTGTCATTTGTAGATTACATAATTGTCATTATAGGCTATCCGATGAAGTCTATGAAAGAACTAGTAGAACTAATGAGTAAGTACTATTACAGGATAAAATATTCTATGCAAAACCCAATTGTAGTTCTACATATTATCGACGAACAGTCTGAAATTGAAATTAAAAAAATGCCAGTCAAAAAAGGTGTTGAAAATTTAAATACTCAGAGGTAAATCTGACAAAGGATATTCAAGACCTGTATGTTGAAGATTATAAAATATCACTGAAAGAAATTAAAGAAGGCCTAGATAAATAGAGACATACTCACATATTGAGCTAATCGGTCACAAAACTTAATATTGTTAAAGTGTCATTTCCTCCAAATTAATCTATAGATTCAATGCAATTCCAATCCAAATACCAGTGATATTTTTAGTAGAAACTGATAAGCTAATTTAAAAATCAATATGGAAATGTAAAAAACACAGAATAGTCAAAATTGTTTTGAAACAAAACAAAACAAATAAAAAAAAGTTAGAGGCCTAACACTACCTGATTAGAAGACTTGGCTTAAAGTTACAGTAATCAATGGTGTCCTAACCCCGGTACCTGTCAATGTGACCTTATTTGGAAATAGAGACTTTGCAGATATAAGCAAGTTAAGAAGTAGGTTATGGGATGAATTGTGTCCCGCTGATTCATATATTAAGACTTAACCCCCAGCACCTCAGAGTGTGACTGTATTTGAAGACACAGTCTTTAAAGAGGTGACTAGGTGAAAACAAGGCCATTAGGATAGGTCCTCTTCCAATATGGCTGGTGTCATATGAGAAGGGGAAATTTGGACATACCAGGGATTTGCTCTCACAGAGGAGAGACCACTGTGAACACAATGAGAAGGTGGCCATTTATAAGCCAAGGAGAGAGACCTCAGAAGAAACCAGACCTTCTGGCAACTGGATCCTGGGCTTCCAGCCTTCACAACAGTGGAAAAAATAAATTTCTGTTGTTTTAAGCCACCTAGTCTGTGATATTTTGTTATGGAGCCCTAGCAAGCTAATACGTGTAGTCATACTGAATTAGACTGATTTGGAAACCTGATTGGTGTCTTTATAAGAGAAAGAGGAGGAGATCTGGATACAGATAGAGAGAGAATTGCACCATGAGAAGGCAAAGGTGAAGACTGGAGTGACACGTCCCCAAGCCAAGGAACAGCAGGACTGCTGGTGACCATCAGAAGCTGGGAAGAGGCTGAAAGATTCTCTTTCACAGACTCCAGAAGCAACCAGCCCTGCTGGCTTCTTGATTTTGGACTTTAGTCTCCAAAACTGTGAGAGAATAAATCCCCATGGTTTAAGCCACCCAGTTTGTGGTAATTTATTATGGTTATTATGGCAGCCCTAGCAAACTACAACAGCCTTCCAGGAACTATTTTTCTTTTGATAATAAAAACTACTTCTCTCCGGGCCAGCCCGGTGGCGCACTGCTACAGTGCGCCACTTGGGAAGCGCGGCGGCGCTCCC
>NW_007728199.1:289554-291270 GCF_000696425.1 Galeopterus variegatus | reverse complement strand
TCACTGGCTGAGCGAGGCGTGGGAGCAACACCGAGGGTTGCGATCCCGTTGCCGGTCCGGTCCGGTACGGGCATGACACTGAGGGTTGCGGTCCGTTGCCGGACATGAAAAAAAAGACAAAAAAAAAAAAACTACTTCTCTCCATCTCCAGTTTGAGTTGGGCACCCATATATGTGCACTTATAGACTACATTTCCCAGGTTCCTTGCAGTGGGTGTGACCACGTGAGTAACTTTGAGCCAATAGCATAAGGGCAAAGCAGGTGCATGTTGCTTACCCTACATTCTTCCTTCCTCCTTGCTAACTGGGAATTGGTGATAATGGGAGCAATCACGCAATCAAACACTGGAGGTTACAGAGGCTCTGTGTAGACCTAGCCCACTTACCTCTGAACTGTCAGGTGAGAGGAATAGAATTCTATCTTATTTAAGCCACTATATCTGGGGTGACCTGTTCACCACCTAATAACCACATATCTAATAATTATCCTTTTCTGTGTCTTGCATTATAAGGTCCTAGTGTTTGTTGTCGTGTAGCTTTCTGAAGCATTTAGCGCAGTTTCACGTACAAACTGATCTTGCTTCTTTATGTTATTAGAAAAGTACTTATTAAGCAAATGTGATTCTAGGACTGCTTCAGCTTGCAGAATTAAGTAGCCTATTTCAATAAATGTTAGTGAGCATATATCAGGTGAAATAGCACCATTCAATCCATGATACCTTGTTTCTTGGCTGTGGGAAAGAGCAAAGGTCATGGAAGTTCAGTATATCTCTGTAGAAGGACAGGAGCAACGTGGTATCAGGTGTAGGACAGACAACACAGGGTAAAAGTGGATAGAGTGGACTAGAGAGGATGACTGCCATGAAGACAGAAGACACATGCTTTATGTTTGTGATACTCCTCATGGTGGCATGTGTTTAGCCTCTGATATGACACATTTAACTTGATTCCAAAATAAGGGGAACTGGCTTGAGTAAGTCTTAGAAACACAGAGGAAAAAGCTGCCCACTGTAGTATCAATCACACTTTCATGGAGAAGATGAAAGAAGGAAGAAAGGAACAGAGGAATGTTTTTCAGAGACAACTTTGCCAAAAAATAGAAAAGAATAAATTGAGCCTAGAGAAGTTAAAAAAATCACTCGAGACACAATTGCTCCTGGTGGTAGGAAGTGTTATTAATGAGGCATATAACATTTGGACTTCACTTAATAGCCAAGGAAAAGTCGAGACAGACTAGGCTGAATCACGTAACTAGCAGGAGGACAATAACGCAGAGGGTTGGAAACAGAACTTCACCGCAGCTGAGCTGCATTTGGCTGGATAGTTATCTTTTTTCTCTCTCCTTTACTTGTATGGCATTGTGTAGTTTATATTTAGAACATGCACTTAAATGTTTTCTATTTTGTTGATTTAAAATTTTGCATTATTGTAGTTACACCCTGAGTGTGTGGCATGACACTCTTGTTTTCCCATGCAAAGAGAGACGAGATCCCTAGCCTTCTGCTGGTCTAACAAGGCACTTTGCAGCAGCAACACTGGATGAGAGGAGCTCTTTGGGGACATATATACATCATGGACCCGCCTTAAACCTCCACCCCCAACCAGCCCTGGCACCAGTGCTGCCATTCTGCAGCTCCATGGACCTTTCGCTCTCATCAGACCATAATGCCCCAAATTGTACAGAAAGACTAGTGTGTTTCTCTCTTTTTTTTTTTTT
>NW_007728199.1:286326-288885 GCF_000696425.1 Galeopterus variegatus | reverse complement strand
CCCAAATTGTACAGAAAGACTAGTGTGTTTCTCTCTTTTTTTTTTTTTTCTTTTTGTCTTTTTTACTGACCGGTAACGGGATCACAACCCTCTGTGTTGCGCCCGCGCCACGCTCAGCCAGTGAGCGGGAACCGGTCTCCACATGGGATCCGAACCCTCAGCGGGAGCGCCGCCGCGCTCCCAAGCAGCACACTCTCCAGTGCGCCACCGGGCCGGCCATCTCTTTTCTTTTCTCTGTTTCCTTCCTTCCTTCCTCCATCCCTCTTCCTTTTCATCCTTCCCTCTTTCTTTCTTTCCAGTTTTCTCTTCTTTCCACCACACAAGCAAAATATATCAACTGCAGGAAATCTGGAAAATGTGAAGAAGCATCCAAAAGCCATCTCTTATTCCACCAATTATGGATAATTGCTCACACTTGGTTGTATCGATACATATGTGCATAGATATGATTTCTATCTATCTGTAGTGTGTGTACTCATATGCACACGCACATACACATTTATAAATACACACGCACATGAGTATATAATAAGATATTTATCCTGGCAGTTAACAGCAGAACTGCTCCTTTTAAAAAGGACTGTGTCTTTATTTGGGAGAACTTCTTGAGAGTACGTGCATCGGGAAGAGAAAAGACAGCAAAGGTTTCACGTAGCTAAACTCTCTATGGAAGACAATTGAAAGCATTGTTTCTATTCCCGAGGGAGTAAGAAATGGAGAGAAGGAAAAGTAGGAGGCCTTGGAGTGGCCAGAGACACTCCTGGATGGGGGGTGGGGTTGGGCAAAAGGATTTCTGAAAGGAGGAATATCTCTTAGTCATTTTTAAATTGTTTGCAGGGTGGCATGAGATGTGACGCTTCTTGGTAACTCACAAATGCCTGCATCAAAACATTTCTGACATACCACAGCCTGGGTTTGTGGGGGCTTTGGAGCAGGAATCACAATGACCTAGAAGGCTTGGAAATCATAGACTGCTGGCCCCACCCCCAGATTTATTGAGTCTGCGTTGGGGCCAGAGAATTTGCATTCCTTACAACTCCCCAGTTGCTGTGGACGGTGCTCAAATGGGTGTCACACTTTGAGAACAGGTAGTTTTTGAAGACAGGTAGGACAAATTGTAGAATATGTATGCTGATGGGAATGAACCAGGAAAAGGGAAGACTGAGGGGATGGGGGAAAGAGCTGAGAGCTGTCCTGGAGTGAGTGAAAGGAGATGGTGTCTGTGCACCAGTGCATGGTTTCTGCAGACTTGCCATCTCCCTCTGCTCCACCATCGTGCTGACACCATGGCTATCAAGGCCACCAGTGACATGCTCATTGCTAATCCAGTGTGCAGTGTTTGGTCCTCATCCCACTTGACCCGGATGCAGCACTTCATACCGTGGAGCGTCTTCTCTTCACAGCACACATTCTTCCCTTCGCCTTCAGCATACCACAGCCTCGTTTTGTTTGTTTCTTTCCTTCTATCACAGGACTGCTCCCTCTCAACCTCTTTTGCTGATTCTTCTTCTCTCGCTACTCTCCTGATGCTGGAATGCCTGGAGCTCACACCTTGGATGAAGTGTCTTCTGTATCTATATTCACTCCTTTTTGTGATCTCATCCAGGTATATTGCTCTAAATACCATTTATACGCCGATGACTCTCAAGTGTGTCCATCCTGCAAGATTCCTGCCCTAAACTGCAGGCTCACATAACCAACTCTCTGTTCAACGTGTCTAGTCTGATAACCAGCAGACATCTGAAAGTTAACGTGTCCAAGAGTGACTGCTGGTCTTCCCTAACCAAAGTTTTTCCCATCCCTGTTAGGCAATTCCATCTTTTGGTGCTAAAACCTTCAGGTTAACCTTAACTTCTATCTTTTTCTTATAAGCAACAACCAGTCCATCAGGAAATCTTCTTGCCTGTGCCTTCAGGCTAACCCTGTCTTGCCACCTCTACTGCTTCCACCCTCACCTTTTTCTTGTGTTATTGCAAAGTAGTCTCCCAGCAAGTCTAGCTGCCTCCATGCCTGGCACCCTGGGCTCTGAAAATAACAGTGTGACCAGAGTGATCCTTTAAACACACAAGATATTTCATGTCACTCCTCTGTGCAGAAGTTGCCAGTGGATTTTCATTCATCCAGAGTAAGAGCAGAAATCTTTTCAGTGGCCTACAAAACCCTACATGCAGGTAGGTACCTCTCTTCTCTCCTCCTGGCCTTGCTCTCTGTTGCAATCGCCTCCCCTGACTTACTCGCCTGCAGCCACATTGGCCTCCTCACTATTCTTGAACACACCGGCATGCTCAAATCTGCAAAGAGGCTTTTGAATCTCTTTTCCCTCTAAATGTACTTAGCCTCTCCGTGTAGCTTCCTCCTTGCTACTTGCATGCATTTGTTCAGAAGATACTTTCCCAGTAAGGACAGCTGTAGAACCTACTCTTTTTTTTTTTTTGGTGACTGGTAAGGGGATCACAACCCTTGGCCTGTTGTAGCCTGCACCGCACTCAGCCAGCGAGCGCACCCGCCATCCCTATATAGGATCCAAACCCGCGGTGGGAGCGCCACTGCGCTCCCTGC
>NW_007728199.1:282278-284504 GCF_000696425.1 Galeopterus variegatus | reverse complement strand
TTTTTGATGGAGTCTCTAGAGTTTCCTATATATAAGGTCATGTCAATGCAAACAGAGACAGTTTAACTTCTTCCTTTCCAATTTTGATGACTTTTATTTCTTTCTCTTGTCTAATTGCTCTTTCTAAGACTTCCAGTACTACATTGAGTAGAAGTGGTAAGAGTGAACAGCCTTGTCTCATTCCTGATCTTAGAAGCAAAGCTTTTGACTTGTCACCATTTAGTATGATATTACCTGTGGATTTGCCAAATACGGCCTTTATTAGGTTAAAGTACATTCCTTCTATACCTAATTTTATGAGAGCTTTTCTCAAGAAAGTATGTTGGATTTTGTCAAATGCAAATGCTCACATTAGAATGACTTTTATAGGGGCCAGCCCGGTGGCGCACTGCTATAGTGTGCTGCTTGGAAAGCGCGGCGGCGCTCCCGCTGAGGGTTCGGATCCCCCATACAGACTGGTTCCCGCTCACTGGCTGAGCGAGGCACGGGAGCAACACCGAGGGCTGCGNTAAAAAACTAAAAATGGAATTACCATATGACCCAGCAATCTCACACTGGGAATATAGCTAAAAGCGTTGAAATCAGTACAGCAAGGCAATATCTACACTCCCATGCTCCTTGCAGCATTATTTGTAGTAGACAAGATACGGAAGCAACCTAAGTGTCCATCAGAGGGTTAGTGTATCAACAAAATGTGCCATGTGCACACAGTGGAACACTATGCAGCCTTAAAAAAAAGAAGAAATTCTGTCATTTGTTACAACATGGATGAATCTGGGGGGCATTACACTAAATAAACTAAGCCTGGCACAGAAAGGCAAATACTTCATGATCTCAGTTATGTGGAATCTACAAAGTTGAACTCATAAAATTTGAGAGTAGCATGCTGGTTGTCAGAGTCTGGAGGGCAAGGGTGGTTGAGGAAAGGGGAGATATTGGTTGAAGGGTACAAAATTTCAGTTAGACAAGAAGAATATTTCAGTTTGGAGGAATAAGTTTTAGTGATCTATTGCACAGCATGGTGACTATGGTTAATAATAACATATTGTATATTTCAAAATGACTTAAAGAGTAGTTTTTAATGTTCTCACTACAAAGAAATAAATAGGTGAGGTGATACATATGTTAATTAGTTTGATTTAATCATTCTATAATGTATACATATATCATACCATCACATTGTACCCCATAAATATATATGATTACTACATGTCAACTAAAAATGAAGTAAAATAGAATAAAAGAGCGCTGCATTTGGAGGAATCTCATAAGTTTTGGTATGTTGTATTTCNTGAAGGGTACAAAATTTCAGTTAGACAAGAAGAATATTTCAGTTTGGAGGAATAAGTTTTAGTGATCTATTGCACAGCATGGTGACTATGGTTAATAATAACATATTGTATATTTCAAAATGACTTAAAGAGTAGTTTTTAATGTTCTCACTACAAAGAAATAAATAGGTGAGGTGATACATATGTTAATTAGTTTGATTTAATCATTCTATAATGTATACATATATCATACCATCACATTGTACCCCATAAATATATATGATTACTACATGTCAACTAAAAATGAAGTAAAATAGAATAAAAGAGCGCTGCATTTGGAGGAATCTCATAAGTTTTGGTATGTTGTATTTCCATTTTTGTGAGCCTCAAGATTTTTAATTTCCCTTTCGATTTGTTCTTTGACCCATTAATTGTTCAGAAGTGTGTTAATTTCTACATAATTTTGAATTTTGCAATTTTTCTCCTATTATTAATTTCTAGTCTCAAACCATTGTGGTCAGAAAAGATACTTGATGAGAATTCAATCTACTTTAATTTGTTATGACTTGTTTTATGGCCTAACATATGATCTACCCTGGACAATGTTCCTTGTGCATTTGAAAATAACATGTATTCAGCTGCTATTGGAAGGAATGTATCTATTAGGTCTATTTGGTTCTATAATGTTGCTCAAGTTCAGTGTTTCCTAATCAATTTTTGTCTGGATGATCTATATGTTGTTGAAAATGGAATATTTAAATATGCTAGTTTTATGGTATTGCTGTCTATTTCTCCCATTCATTTGGATAAGGTTTGATTCACATATTTAGGTGCCCCAATATTGGGCACATGTATATTTACTACTATTATGTCTTCTTCATCAATTGGCCTTTTTATCATTATATAATGGCCTTCTTTTTTTTTTTTTTTTTTTTTTTTTTTTTTTTTTTTTTTC
>NW_007728199.1:260909-281641 GCF_000696425.1 Galeopterus variegatus | reverse complement strand
CCCGCGCCTCGCTCAGCCAGTGAGCGGGAACCGGTCTGTATGTGGGATCCGAACCCTTGGGCGGGAGCGTCGCCGCGCCTCCCAAGCGGCGCACTCATCCAGTGCGCCACCGGGCCAGCCCATATAATGGCCTTCTTTATCCTCTTCTGACAGTTTTTGTCTTAAAGTCTATCTTGTCTAATATAAACATAGCCACTCCTGTTCAATTTTGGCTATTATTTGCATTGAGTACTTTTTCCATCCCTTAACTTTCAGCTTATGTGTGTCCTTAATGCTAAAGTGAGTCTCTTGTAGGCAGCATATAGTTGTATCCTGTTTTACAATCCATTTAGTCATTCTATGTCTTCTGATGGGACATTATAATCCATTTATATAGAGTAATTATTAATAGATAAGAAGTCACTGTGGCTACTTTGTTAATTGTTTTATGGTTTCTTTGTTACTTTCTTTTTCTCTTGCAGTCTTCTATTGTGATTTGATGATTTTTTTAAGGTATGCTTTGGTTACTTTCTCTTTATCTCTTTTGTATCTACTACAGCTCTTTTTAAGGTTAACATGAGATTTATATACAACATCTTATACTTATAAACAATACCTTAAACTGATAACAACTTAACTTCAATTGTATACAGAAACTCTACGCCTTAACTTTTCTTCTCTCCATATTTTATGTTATTGATGTCACAATTCACATCTTTTTTTAAAAGATGACTGGTAAGGGGATCTTAATCCTTGGCTTGGTGTTGTCAGCACCATGCTCAGCCAGAGAGCTAACTGGCCATCCCTATATAGGATCCAAACCCATGGCCTTGGTGTCATCAGCACCACACTCTCCCAACTGAGCCAAGGGCTGGCCCACAATTCACATCTTTTTATATTGTGTATTCATTAACAAATTATTGTAGCTATAGTTATTTTTAATACTTTTGTCTTTTCACTTTTACAGTAGAGTTAAATGTGATTTATGTACCACCATTATTCTAGTACTCCATTAGAGTATTCTGAATCTTACATTCACAGTGAGTTTTTTTCTTTCATATGTTTTAATGTTGTCAGTTAGTGTCTTTTTATTTCAACTTGAAGAGATACCTTTAGCATTTCCTATAAGGCAGGTCTAGTGGTGATGGACTCACCCAATTTTTGTTGGTCTGGGTAATTCTTTATCTTTTCTACATTTGTGAAGAACAGCTTTGCTAAGTAAAGTGTTCTTGTTACCTTTTTTGTTTGTTTGCTTTAGCACTTTGAACATATCGTACACTCTTTCTGGTCTGGGTAATTCTTTATCTTTTCTACATTTGTGAAGAACAGCTTTGCTAAGTAAACTGTTCTTGTTACCTTTTTTGTTTGTTTGCTTTAGCACTTTGAACATATCGTACACTCTTTCTTGGCCTGCAAGGTTTCTGCTAAGAAATCTGCTAATCATCTTATGGGAGAGGAGGATTCCTTTGTCCATGTCACTTTTCTATTGATATTCACTGAGGATTGCAAAATTCTCCCTTGGTCTTTGACTTGTGCAAATTTGATTAAAATGTGTCTCAGTTAATATCTCTTTATGTTTAATCTATTTGGTTTTTTTATTTTTCACTTTATAGGTCTGGGTGTATGAAGGTTAATTCTAGGCATCAACTTGATTAGATTAAAAAATGCCAATGCCGAGGAAACTGGCTATCTTTTTAAGTGTGTCCATTAGGGTGTTTCCAGTAGAGATTAGTATGAGAGCTTGAGTGGACTGGGTAGGAAAGACCTGACCTCAATGTGGGTGGTAACCATCCAATCTGCTAGGGGATTAGAGAGAAAAAAAAGACAGAGGAAAAAAATGAATCTTTATCTGCTGGAGCTGGGATACACTCTTCTCTTCAGTTTGTGGACATCAGAGCTTGAGACTCTCCAGCTTCTGGGTTCCAGGACTTAACAAAGGACACCATCAGCTTCCCTGGCTTTGAGGCCTTTGGACTTGGACTGAGCCATGCTACTGGCATCCAGTTTGCAGATGGCCTGTCATGGGACTTTTCTTCACAATTATGTGAGCTAATGAGCAATTATGTGAATTATATAGGGTGTTTATTTTTCTGTCCAGATTTGAGAAGTTTTCTGTCATTGTTTCCTCAAATAAGCTTTCTGCCTCTTTTCTTTCTCTGCTTCTTCTTAACCTCACATAATTTTGAATATTGTTTCACTTGACAGTGTTCCATAAATCCTATAGGCCTTTGTCACTCTTTTTCATTCTTTTTGATATATTTGTTTCCTATTTGTGATCCTTGTGGCCTTCCTTGCATTGGTGTCTACACATTTGAATAATCAGGCACCTCTTCCAGTTTCTACAGATTGGTTTTGTTAGGGAAAGCCCTTCACCAGTCAGCCTACACAGAAATCCTGGGTGAGACACTTGGTGGGGTCCACAGTCAGGCTGTCTGCTGAAGTCCCCATGCTGGATGTATTGGTGCCTGGATCAGTGAGTGGGTGAGCATGACACCTGGGTATACACAGGCAAGCCTGGGGCCTAGGTTCCCACATGTGGGCCTTGTGCCTAGGTCCCAAAGCATGATCCCAAGGCTTGGGTCCACAGGTGTGGGAACTTAGCTGACCAGGCACTAAGTTCCACTGGGATGGGCCTGGAGTCTGGCTCTGTGGGGATCAGATTGCTGCTTGAGTGGGTCTGGAACCTGAGTCCTCATGATTAAGACTGGGTCCTGGGTCTGTGAAGACAAGCATGTGAAGCCTTGTATTGCAGAGCTGGCCCAGTATCTGAGGCTACAGAAGCCAGCCTGAAGTTTGGAGTCACTGGAGCTGGCCTCACGCTGAGGCGGACCTAGAGCCTGTTTCAGTGGGAGCCAGCCTCAAGGCTGGGCTAGGGGGTTGGACTGGCACTAAGGTAGGCCCGGAGCCTGGGGCTACAGAGATTGGCCTGGCAGTGGGTTCATGGAGCTGGCTTGTTGTTGGGGTCTGTGGAAATGTTGGGTACTTATTTTACTGTTTTTCCCCCACACAAGACTATTCCTGTCTACACTGGGCTGTGTGGGCTTAGGGGAGAGGTGACACAGGTAATGTGGAACTATCCTTTCTACTCTCTTCAGTGCCTCTTTTCTTATTTCTGTGGCTACACTCAGGTGCTGAAGTCCCTCATGTAGATTCCTTAGTTCTTATGAAGGTATTTTTGTGTGGGGGTTGTCATTCAATTGGTATTTCTGTGAGAAGAGAAGTGCTAGAAACTCCTGTCTGCCACCTGGCTGGCATCACTGTTTTTAAGTGTTATGATGTGTGGCATACACAGGAATTTGATCTTAATGCAGCCAAATCCATCATTCTTTGCTCCATTATTTATGTTGTTGCCTTTGGGTATAGACAGACCTTCTCCATCCAGAATCCCCATGTTGATTTATTTATATTTACTTCTATTTTTAATTGCTTTGTGTTTTACTTTCTTCTCTGTAACCCAACCCCAATCCGAGACTTGGGCTCTATATAGATTTTTCACTAATAGTTAATCAATAGTTGCTGTAACACTTATGAATAGACCCTTCTTTCCAACTTTTTTCAAAATGTCATATTCCCCCCCAAATTCTTATAGTTCATAAAAGCATTTCTGGGCAATCTGTTCTGTTACACACATCAATCTATCAACTCTTATGCTCCAAAGTCACAGTTTAGGTTATTGTAGCTTTGTGGAATGTTTTAAAATAGACAGGGTTGTTTCTCCTACCCTCTATTATTTTTCTCTTTCCAAATTTTTTTGCCTACATCTAAAAATTAACATTTTTTCTCCTTGGACAGCCACTGCAACAAAAAAAAAAGAAAACAATTAGTATGTTGTTTGGAATTGCCTTAATACAATAATATAACTTAGGAAAAACTGACATCTTATTATTATTCAACCTTCCTCTCAGAAATATTGTTTGTTTCTTCTTCTTCTTTGTTGTTGTTGCATTTCATCCTACTGCATTATATCCCAGTGCTGTAGTAATAGCACTCTTCCTCACTCAGGAAACAGAGGGGGATCTTGGGCAAGGTACACGATCTTTCTAAATCTGTAATTTCATCTGCAAAATGGAGTTATGACAGTAGCTACTGATGAGATGGTTTTAAAGATTAAATAGATAATTTATGTTAAAAAGCTCTTTGTGTGTAAATAAATAAGCACTGTCATGTAGGAGTTGGAATACATATATTGGTGGTAAAGAAAAGGAAAAAAATATATATCAGGTAGAAATCATATATTGACAAAGTGGGGAAGGTGGTAAACAGAGCAGAGGTTGTGGGTTGGCAGAAAACAATGTAGGAGTTGAATGAGGGGGAACTGGTGAAGGTAGGAATGCAGACTTTCACACAAGCAGGGAACACTGTATATTGGCTTTCAAAAATCGGCACAGTCTTCATTATCACCACCTTTGCCTTTTAAAGAGAAGTAGAAAAGCTCATTGGAGAAGCAGAGTCTGATAAGTCAGGGGCACAGTCTTCATTATCACCACCTTTGCCTTTTAGTCTTTTTTTTTTTTTTGTCTTTTTTCCGTGTCCGGCAACGGATTGCAACCCTCAGTGTCGCCGGATTCAAAGAGTGGACTGAGCTCTAGTGAAGGTAAGAAGGGAGATCTGAAGTCAGGGACTCTGCTTTTCAAGGCCATCTCCTAATCGCGTGGAGGGAGAAAAGACTAAGCCATGTCTGAGGAAGGTGTGGGCTATTTATAGTCATTCAAGGGAAGGTAGAGGAAAGCCTGTGGAAAGGAGAGCCAAGCCTCACCCCTGGCTTCATGGGTGTGTGACCTGTGCAGTCACATAGGGCTCCAAGCTTAGAAGGGCCCTGGGTGTGGTTTAATGCTCTACTGCTGCCATTTTGAAATGCTTATAATGATTTTGAACAAGGACCCTGTACTTTCACTCTGTACTGGGCCCTACCAAAGGTGTGGTCTGTCCTGTCTCCATCCCGCCTTGACATGCCCAGCCTCCTATCTGATGGGGTGAGGACAGCTCTGCATTTGTCCAGGCCCTCGCCCCCTAGGGACCCACTGACACCCATTAAATTAAGAAATAAAAAGTCACTCATCACTGATGAGCTCAAAGTGTACTTTCTGTAGAGAGGATGGAAGAGCTGGAGAATACACTTTTTCACAAACATTAGTATTGAATATTGATATAGAGTTCAAATATAAGTTGTGGTTTAT
Source organism: Galeopterus variegatus (assembly GCF_000696425.1). Classification (NCBI taxonomy): domain Eukaryota; kingdom Metazoa; phylum Chordata; class Mammalia; order Dermoptera; family Cynocephalidae; genus Galeopterus; species Galeopterus variegatus. Next base: position 276,485 of record NW_007728199.1, on the reverse strand, counting down.
AAGCCGACTGGGTAGTCACATCTTGAAAAAAAAGAAAAGAAAAAAAAAAGAAGTGTGAACACGTAGAGAGCTGGGGGTGTCAGAGGAATGGTTCCTGCCCATGATACTGGATCCTGTAGTTCACAGCAAAGCTGCCTTGTCAGCTGAGTGGCTCCTCTTTGCTCCCGTCGTCCATGCTCAGCTGCTTCTCTGACAACTTATTATTTCCTTCTTAGAAGTGGATGAGGGAATGCAAGAGCAGGAGCAGTGGTTGGGGCAGAAGAGGAGTAACATTTATTCTCTTTCATATGCCAGGCCTTGTACGAGGGGATTTATATACAGTTTCTTTCTCATTTGTACTTCACAGTGGCCCTGTGGGTGGGTAGTACTATCTTCATTTCACACGTGAAGAAACCAGGCTCAGTGAATCAACCACCTGGCCCAAGCTGCACATACGAGGAGTCTTTAAAAGGTTTATAAGAAGATTCATATTATCTTTTAATTCAATTTTTCCATGAACTTTATAAAGTGCCCTTGTATAGTAAATGGCATAAAAATAATATAATCTCAGGTCTGATTGTCACCAATTACTCTGTCCTTTAGCAAAAACTTTACTCTTTGTTGCTTTTTGTTCTTTGTTTTTAGAGTGATATACTGTCCATCACTGAGAAAGATAAAAAAAATTTCATCACTTTGTCCCAAGTACTGTTCTAAGCATAGTACATGTTTTAGCTCATCTCATTCTCACATGAAACTGGGGCTCAGAAACTTTAAGTAACTTCTCTAAGGACTCCCAGCTATTAAGTGGCAGAACTGGGATTTAAATCTAAGCAGTCTGGGGCCAGCCCGGTGGCGCACAGCTACATTGCGCCACTTGGGAGTGTGGCGGTGCTCCTGCCGAGGGTTCGGATCCCACATACAGAACGGTTCCCGCTCACTGGCTGAGTGAGGTGCGGGCGCAACACCGAGGGTTGCGATCCCGTTGCCGGTCCCGGTCCAGTACGGGCGCGACACTGAGGGTTGCGATCCGTTGCCGGACACGAAAAAAAGACAAAAAGGAAAAAAAAAATAAATAAAATAAATAAATCTAAGCAGTCTGACCCCAGAGATAAAACTTTTAGCCATGAAAAGGAGATGTCACTTCTCCTAGAAAAACTTAGAGGAAACAAGTTTTGGTGATTGAATAGACACCGAATATGGAAAAGGTCAAGTGTGATTTCTAGGCTTCCTGTTTGAGCACTTGGTTGGAAGATGGCGTCAAACAGTCAAGGGTGAAGTTCAGAAGGTTGAGCTGCAGGTTTTAGGGGAATGATTGTTACTTGAGTTTTGGACATGCTGAGTTTGAGGTGGCTGGAAGGCATGCAAGAGGACACCGCACAATAATAGCACCCTCCTTAAAGGGTTGCTGTGAGGATTAAATGAGTTAATATACACAAGGTGCGTAGTTGGCCCAGCGTAAGTTCTTTGTCAGTGTGTGCTATTATTATGACCCAGCAAACAACCAGGTCATTGTGGAGCTAAGAAGATTATTATGACCCAGTAAGCAATTGGATCAAATGAAGATAAGATGAGAGATCTCAGCTAGAGAGATAAAATCAAGAGTTGTGAACTTAGAGACACCTGAAGGCAGGGGAGAAAAGGGCATCTCTTACAGAGAGCAAAGGAAGGAGAAGAGAACAGGTTCAAAGGAAGCAGGTGTCAAGATGGACCAACAAACTGTTTTTCAGGTACTGAATAAAGGCAGGACATTAGAAAGTTTATGAAGTTTCAGAAGAAAGTGAGCTTTTCCTTATATTACCAAAAAAGCACTGAGTCTGTGACCAAGAAAGACAATTTTTTGGATGGTAACCAGTATAATCAGAAATAACAAATGAACTGAGAGTAGACAAAGCTCCTAGAGAAAGTGGACCACATGTAACCAAACTGCTCTGCTTAGTATCTGAACATAATGAGCATGTGTTGTGCACAACACTGTCATGCACAGATAATAGCTCAGCTCCTCCATTAGCTTCCAACCCAAATGTGGTATCCAAGCTTCCATGTGGTTAAGAGTCCTAGTCTTCAAGAGCTGTGTCTAGTTCAAGACACTGAAAACACACACACACACACACACACACACACACACACACACACACACATGCGTGCACTCAGTACCTTCTGCTCACTGCTCTGGCAGGAGATCCTGGAGGATTCCTTCTGATCTCTAAGGCTCAATACGGACTTCCTGTGGTGGGCATCCTGTGGTGGGCATCCTGTGATGGGCATCCTGTGATGGGCATCCTGTGGTGGACTTCCTGTGATGGGCATCCTGTGATGGGCATCCTGTGATGGGCATCCTGTGATGGGCATCCTGTGATGGGCATCCTGTGATGGGCATCCTGTGATGGGCATCCTGTGATGGGCATCCTGTGATGGGCATCCTGTGATGGGCATCCTGTGATGGGCATCCTGTGATGGGCATCCTGTGATGGGCATCCTGTGATGGGCATCCTGTGATGGGCATCCTGTGATGGGCATCCTGTGATGGGCATCCTGTGATGGGCATCCTGTGATGGGCATCCTGTGATGGGCATCCTGTGATGGGCATCCTGTGATGGGCATCCTGTGATGGGCATCCTGTGATGGGCATCCTGTGATGGGCATCCTGTGGTGGACTTCCTGTGGTGGGCATCCTGTGATGGGCATCCTGTGGTGGACTTCCTGTGGTGGGCATTCTGTGCCATTCATCTGTGTTCGATGCTCCTCCTTAGCTCCCTGCTCTTCCTCTATCATAGCGTTTACCTACTGAATTTAAACTTTCTTCTTTTTTGACTTACCTATTAGATTATAAGCTTAGATCAGTGATAGTTTTATTCATAGCCCTAGGACCTGGCACAGTGTCTGACTATTGTAGATGCTCAAAGACTCAATTTCTATTTTATTTCACTTATTCCTAGAAAGTACATTTTTAATTTCAGCATTTTCTGTACAGTCTATCCCCACTTCTCATCCTAGATTGATTCAAAGAATCTGTGAGGATTCAGTGCTCTGGGACCCTCCTTGTCCAACATGGGAGTTTTTTTTCCCTTTAGTCAACATTGTTGAGATATAATTTACGAACATTAAAATGCACACATATTAAATGGGCCAGCTGGTATGTATTAGTTTTATGTATTTGTAGCTTGATCACCACTGTGACTGTTAAGAGGGTGAGAAATCCTATTACAGTATTTGAAAGGTGGGGCCTTGAAGAGGTGATTAGATTGTAGGACCATGCCATAGCAAGTGGATTAATAATGGTGGTCAGGGGCATGTTTCTGAGGGCTTTAAAAGGAGAGTGTGTGAAAACTATCTCTCCCTCTCTGCTCTGCCATTTTCTACCATGTGAGACCTCTGGGTCACTGTCACACCACCAAGACCCTCGCCAGATGTGTTGCCTAGATTGTGGACTTCCCAGCCTCCAAAACCACAAGTGCTAAATTTCATTTTCTTCATATATTACTCAGTTCCAACTATTTTGTTGTAAGCCACAGAAACGAACTAATACACCAGTAAATACATTTTGGCAATTGTTTATACTTGGATAGCCACCACCGTAAATGAAATACGGGTAATTTCCAAAACCCCAAAGCTTCCCTCGTGTGCTTCCCTAGTTAATCCTCCACCCATGGCTCCAAAGACCATATTTCAGGTTGAAAGTTGTAATACACGGAATACATGGGATGTGTTAATCCACGTTTTAAGAAAGAAATGAATGACTGTCGATCAAAATGACTACTGTCACGTAGGAGTTGGAATACATATTTTGGTGGCAAAGGAAAGGAAAAAGAAGACACATCAGGTAGAAATCATATATTGACAAAGTGGGGAAGGTAGTAAATGGAGCAGAGGTTTTGGGTTGGCAGAAAACAACGTAGGAGATGAGTGGGGGGAACTGATGGAGGCAGGAATGCAGACTTTCACACAAGCGGGGACACTGAAGGTGCTGCATGACCTTCCTGCATTCTTCCCCTGCTCGGAGGGACCCTGGTTACTGACAAGCTCTGAGCTCCTACCAACTGTGATTAGTAGGTCATGTAAAACAGCACAGAGAGATGACAGCTTTCTGATGAGATTTAAAGTCACCTAGTGGCTCTGGTTCATGCTTTGGCTTCTTAGGCTCAGAAGGCTGCCTATTTCAGATCTCCTCCTGCGCTCTCTTGCCTTATCTGACCTGTCTGATCCTAAAGTCCCACCCTTCTGAGTTATCCTATTTTGCCTCCCATTCCCTGGCCACCTTCAAGAACTAAGAGAGAAAAACCTTCAGGATTAAAAGGCAGCAGGAGAAATCCTGTGTTTCCCATGACTTTTCATTTTTAACCATAACTCTCTGAAACAGCAATGTAAATGTGAAAGCACAACAAGATGCTGGTCAGCTGACTTCTGCACTTCTGCAGCTTTTGTCTTCTCCAAACAACTTGCGTTTTGGGAGGGAGTCTACCTCAACCGTAGCGCCTTTCATTGAGGGGTTTGCTTTATATATATATATATATATTTTTTTCCTTTTTGTCTTTTTTCGTGTCTGGCAATGGATCGCAACCCTCAGTGTCGCGCCTGTACCGGACCGGGACCGGCAACGGGATCACAAACCTCGGTGCTGCACCCGCACCTCGCTCAGCCAGTGAGCGGGAACCGGTCTGCATGTGGGATCCGAACCCTCGGCGGGAGCGCCACCGCTCTCCCAAGCAGCGCACTGTAGCAGTGCGCCACCGGGCCGGCCCTGCTTTATATATTTTTATATTTTATATATATATATATATTTTAAAGAAACAGTCTCCTTGGTGAGCAAAATTTGACAGCCACCCTCTAATATTTTCATGTTCCATTGATAGGGTCTCTTTTGATATCTCTTCTTGCCAAGGTAGATTAGAAATATGAGCAGCAATACAGAGATATGAAAAAGGTTCAAGCTACCCTTTATGGACAGTACACCACAGTCTTCCTCTCAGATTTCCCTCAGCAAATCAAATCTTGTACAATGTAATAATAAGCATAATTTCATAAAAGAAAGACTCCTAACAGGGAAACTTGGTACTGGGCTAAGAGTTAAGGACATAGATGAGGCAGGAAGTTAGATAGAGATAAGAGTGGGAAAAGGAAACCTGGTTATTTGCAAATGGGACAAACAGGTTCCCCGAGCAGGCAACACGGAAGCCACCACAGGAGTCAAAGATAATTCCAGACAGGGAGCCCCCGACCTTGGGCGTCATTGGTTAGACCAATGAGCTCCCACCAGCTAGGGTACCAATGACTTTAACCAAAAGGACAGAAACTATATTCAGGGCTCAACTAATGACAAAATGATGTAAATCCAACTAAGAGGACTTAAACCCCCCAGGAATGTAACCGTAGGGGCTCTTGAGCCACTTTCTTGCTCAAGCCAGCTGCATTCCTTTCAGAGTGTATTCTCTCTTTGCTAAATAAAACCGCTCCTTGCTTTTCACCTCTGGTAAGTCTCGTCCAATTCTTTGTTCGAGACACCAAGAACCCGGAGTCAGCAAGCAGAACCCGCAGTCTCCCTTAACATAAGGGTGCTGGTTCTGACTTTGGTGTGAGCCAGCAATGCGAACCTTGCCAAATCGTTTTCGCTTATGAATCTGATTCACTTCCTCCTCCTCCTTGTTCTTTATTTTTCTATAACATTGTTAACTAAATCTTTAGGACTTATTTTTTTGCATTGAGGAATACCTGTTCTTTAAAGGAAAACACAAGTTCATCATCTGTAAAATGGAGATTATTATAGCACCTGCCTCATGGTGTTGCTGCGAGGGTGAAGTGAGGTAATCTGTGGAAAGCCACTAAAGCAGCGCTTGCACAGAGTACGAGGCTCAGTAAATGCCAGTTGTGATGATGGCGCTGCTAATGACAAATGCAAGATAATGAGAAAGTCTCCAAGGACCAGCAATAACGAGAGGACTTAGAGTAGAGTGCATGAGCACTGGGGGTGTGAGGAGGAGAGAGCACAAACTTCCGGTGGTGTAATCTAGGCTAACTTTTAACAGGAACTTAGGGACTGATGCAAGAATGATACTTCCACATAAAGTCAGAACCCTTGAAAGCCTCTGAAAGGTGGATTAGAAAAAGCATCTGAAATTAGTATGAGAACAGCAAGAAACTTTTTCTTGATCTGGGCTCTAGGTGGAGCTGCTGTGTCTCCCCAGGGTGTCTGTCACTGCAGGTTTTGCAAGCAGGTCTGGGGTTCAGATTGACACCTCCTGTTCTAATTCACTCCTGGGCCCTTGGCAGAGGCAAACTTAGAACGGTTCTGTGGAGAGCATGCTCTCACCCCAGCCACACAGGAGCTCCAAGTCCTGCATCTTTCTGCTAAATATCTTCTTATAATCCAAACTACCACACACACACGAGGGGACAACTAAGCACGGGCCAGAGTCAGAAACCACATCTTCTTAGGCCACTATGAAATTCAAGTAATTAAATAACTAAATAGAGATTATGGAATAATTCATCTGAAACTACTTTCAAAAGCAGGAATCAAATACATACGAAATAAAAAGGTAAAAAATGAAACCTTAAAAAACGGAGGTTTGGAAATAAAAAGTAAAGTCATGAAAATTAAAAAATCTCAATGAATGGTTAAAAATTCTCAGAAAAGATAACACTATCAAGATGGAAGATAAATCTGGGGAAGTCATCCCGAAATATAAATTAAAAATATGAAACAGCAGTTAAAAGTCAGAAGACCCAACACACGCCTAACAGGAGCTTTAGAAAGAGACAGCTGAGAAATAACACTCCAAGAGACAATGGATGACTAATAATTGTCTAAAATTACTAAAGGACCTGTATTAGTCCATTTTTGGTGCTTATAACAAAATACACAGAACTGAGTAATTATAAAGAAAATGAAATTTATCGCTTACACTTTCTGAGGCTGGTAAGTCCAGAGTCCATCTGGTGGTGGCAACAGTGACCCAGGGGACTCACATTGCAAGATGGTGGAAGCAGAGAGATCAGAGAGAGAGAAAGACAGACTCTCCTCTTTTTTAAAGCCCTCAGAACCACACCCCTGACCACCATTTTTAATCCATTCACTACTGCCGGTCCTACAACCCAATCACCTCTTCAAGGCTCCACCTTTCAATTACCATAATAGGATTTCCCACCCTCTTAACAGTCACAGTGGGGGCCAAGTTTTAATACATAAAATTGGGGGACATAATTCAAGCTTCAGGGAGTTTTGGGAGACATAATTCAATCCACTACAGGACCTAAACATCAAAAATAGCCAATAAGTAAAACCATAATTCAAGCTTCAGGGAGTTTTGGGGAGACATAATTCAATCCACTACAGGACCTAAACATCAAAAATAGCCAATAAGTAAAACCATCAGAAGCAAAGTACTCTGGATGAGGCTGCAGTGGCTGAGCCGTAAAAACTCTCAAAATCACCCCACACCAGCAGCGACAGCAGCAGCCCCCAGAGGTCTCTGAGAGTCTCTGAGAAGCACAGTCTTACTGGCTGTGGACTGATGTATCCACATTTTTGAGTTCATTCTAAAATTGCAAAGACTATGATCGCTGTGTTTATCACTTCTACTGCCAACCTACCCTGTATCCTTATCCTGAAATGGAATCTGAGAAATGAAGCCCAGAGCCTGAGAGCTCACTGGCAGGTCTGCGGCAGCCCCAGCTGGCCTCCTCCGAAAACTGCCATCCCCTCCCTGCTGGGCTCTGAGAAGCACAGTCTTACTGGCTGTGGACTGATGTATCCACATTTTTGAGTTCATTCTAAAATTGCAAAGACTATGATCTCTGTGTTTATCACTTCTACTGCCAACCTACCCTGTATCCTTATCCTGAAATGGAATCTGAGAAATGAAGCCCAGAGCCTGAGAGCTCCCTGGCAGGTCTGCGGCAGCCCCAGCTGGCCTCCTCCGAAAACTGCCATCCCCTCCCTGCTGGGAACCGACTGACTCTGCTGCTTTTCTCCATATTCTCAAGGCTATTCCGCTAATGTGTTCTGGTTCTTGTCTTCAGTGCCAGGGGCAAGGTGACATTCTTTAAGATTTATTATTATTGTTTTCCATAACCTGAGGAATGTCAGTCCTCTAAAAGCCTCTGTGCCATGTCGGTTTTCTAAGCTCACTCTGCCTCAGCGTGGATTTATTGGCGGGGTTTGTGGTGTGCCCTGTGTACGTGTATGAGAATGTACCTGTTTGAGACATGAAGGTGAAGCAAGAGGGAAAGCCAATATTTGGCTCTAAAGTGTGCCATTTCCTGAGCTAATTGCAATCCTTTTTGCCAATTCTTCCCATTCCCGTAGCACTCAGATAACAAAAGTCGTGCCACGCCATTTATCACGTGAGGAGAATGAGGCTCCGAGAGGTTGAGTACAGGTGAAGGGTCCCTTAGCTACGGGTCTAATTCTGTAGGAATGAAAAGAAACGATAAGATAGAAAATAACACGCTGGGAAGAACCCAGCATCCTAATGTGAAATAGAAGCCCAGTGTTGTGCGCTCCAATGCAGGCTTGTGCAGCAAATGCAAGGTCTGCATAACTTGCATGCTCCTCTCTCTAGAGCCCAGCAAGTGACTGTGCTGGCAAGCCCCGTGTCCCAGACAACCCTGACTCAGGAAACATCAAGGCTCCCCTGGAAAACCAGTTGAGCTACATCAGTTCTGCTTTCCTGGGCTTGCATTCCACCCTCCTTCCTGGCAGCCCCGTGACCCTCTGCTGGGTGGGTCCTGTGCTGTGTGTCACCCTTCCCCAGTCCTCACGTGATGATGAGCACCAACACCTTCCTCACACTCCATACAGCTGAGGAAAGGTGTCTGTTCTTTCTGAGGTGAATGGCTCTTTCTGTTCCAAATGGAATTAGCCACCCTTCTCCCAGGGGGCAGGCTCTCTATGGCTTTCGATTATCACAGGTCTACTGCATCAACAACACTGTCTGTAGGAAAAAGTAGTTAATTGGAATGTTAATTAGATGTGTACCTTTCTGGGCCACAAATTGAACATTTCTCATGTACTTCAGCCCTCTCCTTGGAGGGAGCACACAGACGTCAGCTCCTGTCAATTCTCAGGGCAGAGCAGAGCAGAGACCATAGCGTGGAGGGACACAGACCTCTGGCGGTCACGAGCTATGCTGCCTTGGGAAAGTGAACCTCTCTGAGCCTGTTTCCTCCTTTGTAAATGGGGATGCTCAAAATTTTGGGTTCTCCATCTGACCTGCTGCTCTGCCCCCAGGGTTTTCAAGATGAGTATGCAGATTAGTCTTCTTGTAGACACTCACTATCCCCAGATTTGTCTCCTATAGAATAGAAAAACACCCTACTTCAAGGGACAAAGGAGACTGAGAGGATTTGGTGTATAGAGCAGAAAGAGGCTGAGCTATTGAGTCGAAACCTGACTACCTCACTTCCTGGCAAATTGTGGAACTGCTCTGAATTGCATTTGTAAATGTAAATATGCACCTTATAGGGTTCTTGTAAGAATTCAGTGAGACAATGTATATGAAAACAGGACATGAAGGTTTGTTATAAAACCATTCTTTCAAGAAGTCTCCCTGGGCTAACCCAGTACAATCTCCAACATCACGGGGCGGGGCTGGGGGGGGTGTTGCTAAGTGGGCAACCACAATACAATAAGCGCAAACCAGAGGTGTGTGGGCAACACCACCGATGGCCTGGCCGGGAGCTTTAACTGCACACCTTGACTTCTCATGCAAGCCCAGCACATATCTTGTCACAGAGATATTTTTTTCTTTTTTTGGGGGGGTGGGGAGCGGGCGGTGCTAAAATCCTTGGCCTGACGGTGGCCCAGAACATTTTAAGGTGGAAATGTCCTGGACAACACCGTCCGCGTTTCTTTCTGCAGACAGACAGCGCTCCCCTCCCCCTTCCTGGGGCTGAACCTGGAGGAGCAGGTGCCGCGGGCATCGCAGCCCTTCTGCCACTGCCCTCTGGTGGCAGCAGCTCGCAATTTCACGGCGCGCCCTGCCCAGGTTCCTCACCGCGGGGGACGGTGGGAGGCTCCTCTCTTCCCAGGCCCCGCCCAGACTGCGAACTCCGGGGAGTCCCGTGGGGTGCACTGGGGTACCTGCTCTCACAGGCCTCCCTCGGGCGGGCTCTGCATCTCTGTACAGACAGCTGACCATTCACACCCCATCCAACCCTCAGTGATTTTCTAGGCAAATCTGATCCTATCACTCCTGTTTAAAAGCCTTTGATGTTTTGTTTTTGGGGTTTTTTTTTCCCGACTGCCCTTCAGGAAAGCTCACGGTCCTTGGCATAAAATAGAATATGCACCTTCTGAGATATCACCTCTGTCCACATGTCCAGTCTCAGCTCTGGAGCCCCATCCTTCACAGGTACTGCCTAGCCCTCCTGGGCTCCTGCTCCCTGTCCTGCCTGTGCCTACTGAGTGCATGTCCCCACCCCCCACTTCAAAACTCAGCAGGGATGTCACTTTCTCAGTCATGACCTTTTCTGGCAACTCCATCCTCTGTTCCACATTAGGTGCAGGTCTAAGCCCCCTGTTCATTCTGTCATAGGTCTTACCCACCAGACTCTGTGCTCCCAGACCCAGAAATTACATTTTTGTTTGCATTTCTTTCATTGCCATAGCCCTAGGACAGAATACAGTGCCAGCACATGGCACTTGTGCTCAGTAAATGTTGAACGAAAGCTTGGGAACTAGAAAAATGGCAGATGGTGCAAGGGTAAAAAGTAATCACAATTTCCTGTATTTGCATACTACTAATAATGGTCCTTATTGAGCATTTATTATACGTAAGGCACCAACAAGTGCTTTAAATTCATTTTCTCATATAATAGGCCTCCATATTATTCAGTGAGCTTCTGCATATACTATCTCATTTAATCTTCACAGCAACCCTGGCATGTGGGAGGAGAGCAGGTGTTAGATCTGCGTTACAGATGAGAAAACGGAAGCTGGGGAGAGGCTGATGATCAAACATCCAAGGTCAATGCGAGAGCCAGGGCATGAGCCCAGTTTTTGTCCCCTCTCTCCCGGTGACACAGTCTGCTTTCCCTTATTAATACTCTGCCACCTCTTCCTGACAGAGGTGGGTCCCAGGAGATGAAGCCAAATACAGAACATGCTCTGCCTGCTGGAAAAGCAATGCCAGCTTCTCCTTTCTCGCCTCCAGTTGCTGATCAATTATGGAAGAAATGACAATGAGGATGGAGGACAGAGACTGACGAGTGAGCGCAGCTCATGAAAAGATACCGGGTCTTTGTCTCTGCAGCCCCGGTGCCTGGTTGGGAATACCAGGGCACGTATACTTAGGGCTTGGGTGGATGACACCGAGACAAAGGAAAAATGACAAACCAAGTGAATTAGTGCACATGGAGTAAATACTGCTCAGCAACAGACAGGGCTGGTGCTGGGTAATTTTCTCCTGTCACCTCTTCTCAGGTAATAGATAATCCTGCAGCTTCTGGAGTCCCTGGGAAGGCAGGCTCGCAGCCTCAGTCTCCTTACTGTTTGGAAGCCATGTCCCCCATTCCTTAACCTGTCTCAATGATAAAAATCTTAAGAGTCAAAACTTTTTGCAAGACGTATAGTGGCGATTTAACTCAGTCCCAGCTAAGGTTGCTATCTGTCAGGCTGTCACAGTGACAGGCAGATTTGTAAATGTTCTGGCTCCAGTGTCAGGTTGAAGGTGACATTTTTCAGCTGGAGATTTTTCCCCCATCCCTCATTGAGACAGAACAACTGAGCACTAGGAAGGCAATCCCCTGAATAAGCCTCTGTCCCATCACAGTCGCCCTGACCAGGGCGGGGGATCCCTGAGCCCTGAGATTGTTGCTGAGTTCCTCTGGACCACCTCTGCCTTGACCTCCAGGCTCAACACCCAGTCATTCCCTGTAAGGCCGAGCTCCCAGCCCCACATGCCCTCCCCATCGCATGCATAGACCTGCCTGACTTTGCCTTATAATCATTTCTCTTGGCTGACGGTCGCTCTGCCATTACCATTATAAATACTTACATAGATTAATTAACCATAGTATAAAACCCAGAATCCCAACTAAATTCATTTAATGACCTGCCATGCTGTTTCTCGACCGAAAACCCAGTCATTCCCTGTAAGGCCGAGCTCCCAGCCCCACATGCCCTCCCCATCGCATGCATAGACCTGCCTGACTTTGCCTTATAATGATTTCTCTTGGCTGATGGTTGCTCTGCCATTACCATTATAAATACTTACATAGATTAATTAACCATACTATAAAACCCAGAATCCCAACTAAATTCATTTAATGACCTGCCATGCTGTTTCTCGACCGAAGAATCTAAAACTAACCCTGAATGCTCAGTGACATTTGTCCCTTTGATTCCTTCCTGGAATCACTAATCATTAATCAAGTTTCTGTATTAACTCCTTCTTTTCTTGTGACTTTATTCTCAGTGACTTTAGCCCTGAAAGAGGTTTGGGTGATTTGGTTTCTTGGCTTCTTGCCCAATTCTCTGCATTTATCTGACACCCCTTATGAAGCTCGGGAAGGCTCTTTCTGCCCTAATGCCACATCAAAGCTTAGCTAAGAAGTATTCCATATGTCCCCATTTTTTTGGCCCAGATGCCAAAATAGAAACTTTCTCTCTCTCTCTTTCTTTCCTCTCTCCATTCTCTTCCTCTCTCCTCTACTCCCCTGTCCCCCATCCTCTCTTTTCACTCCCTTTCTTCCTCTCCGCTTTCTCTTTCTCTGTCTCCTTAAATAGGAGCTGGCATTAAGCCAGTATCATTCAGAGGTCTGCATGGGAGGGGGGCTAGCCTTGAGCCAGGACCACCGAGAGGTCTGCATGGGAGCAGCTAGCCTTGAGCCAGGGCCACCGAGAGGTCTGCATGGGAGGGGTGCTAGCCTTGAGCCAGGACCACCGAGAGGTCTGCGTCGGTGGGGGAGCACCTATCACAGCCAAGCTGGGGCATGGGGGCAGACAGAGGAAATGTTGGGGAGATCTTGAGGCCCAGAATGGAAATTTAGCCTGTGACTTGTGTCCCTCCTTTTCTTGGGTTTTCTTCCCTTCCCTCTGACACTTTTCACTCAATGTTTATTTAGGAGCTATGTGTCATGACTCTTGAAAACAGGCCGGTGTCCTCCCATGGATCTCACCCAGGAGGGCTCCAGCTAGCTCCCCTTTTTTTACTTGACCAGATGTCATGATCTTCAATTTCTTCATTTAAAACGAAAAGTCGGTATCTCTTTGCACAACAGCTTTGCCTTTTATTTGTTTGTTTGTTTTTGAGACGTGAACTCCTGGTAAAAGCTCCGTGGATGTGTTTGCCCTGCCCCCGCCATCAGGAGCTGTGCTCATCTCAGCCAAGACTGAAAACCGAACAGGTGCCCCCTGGTGGAGCCGGGCATGAGCGCAGTGTGGTCACGGTGCCAGTGAAGTCTGGGTGCGTGGCTTGAGCTCTGGGCGCTGTGAACTTTATCCTACCCCACCTTTGGGGGGTTTACATTAAGGGAGAGGAAGAAATGAAAGAGGAGGAGGGGAATAAAAAAACAGTGGAAGAGATGGAAGGGAAGTTGGGGGAAGACATCCGGAAAAGATACGGCAGATGGAATCAGGGTGGATCAATAGCCTGTCTCTGCAGGGAGGCCCGGGATGAGGGGTGGTAGAGATTGGAGGGGACAGACAGACCGCCCGTGCACGCCTCTGTGTCACTGACCTCTCCTCAGCCTGGCTTGGACACCTGGTAGACCCTGCGCCTGGAGAGAAGCAGCCACAGCTCAGCAGGAGAACCCCCCCCCCAACCCCAGGAGCACGGCAGCAGCGGCAGCAGCGGGACGAAGGGGTGACAGAAGAAAACTGGAGCCTCACGCAAGGTGAAGAGAAAGCCAGCACGGCGGGAACGAACTGCTGGCCACCTTTTTACCCCAGGCCGCTTGGCAGAGGGGCTGTTCCTATGCATTCAGATGGGCACTAAATTACGGAAAGGTTACGGATGGAAGGAAAACTGCCCCTAGCCCTGAGGGCAGGAGCAGCAGGGCCGGCCTGGGCTGCAGGGGCACTCCGGAGCAGGGTAAGCACCTGTGAGCAAATTCTCCTGAAGGGACAGGGGGACAGTGCCCGGGCAGGTGCAGCACCCCTGCCTGTCTCGGCGGCTCAGCCTGCTCCAGACCTGCACACTGTGCAGAAAGTGGAGGGCTTCCGCCTAGTGATCAGCTCCTGGGCCCCGCCAGGGCCCATCTGGGGTTTTCTTCTCCTTGGTGGAGTTTAACCAAAGGTGGCTGCCTCTTTCCTCTGCCCTTTGCATGAGACTTCTTGTCAGTGCTGTCTCGCTGCCTCCCTCCACACTGTCACCTGGCCCCAGGTGGGGTGCTGTCCTCTCTCCCCTCCCTCCTCTTCTCCTCTCCCCACACTGGCGCCCACCCTGGGGACAGGCCAGTGAGGAGGTGAGGAATGTGGTCATCAGTTAGCAAGACGACTGAACAGTGTGTGTTGTGATGTGGCTATCGGGGTTGGTCCCATGTTTGGAGTACAGGGGTGTCATCTACACACTGTCAGGCTGTGGGAGGCCCCCGCAGACAGCCCATCTGTGGGTGTCCAGGAGCAGCTGCCAGCGCCTTTGTCCCCATAGCCTCCTCAGCTGCTCTCTTGTGATCCCGTGCAGGCTCTGTGCGCCCCAGCAGGGGTCTTGGTATGGAGCCCATGGAGCCCAGAAACGCACAGGACATCAGGCGGGTGCAGTCAGGAGGGCTGAGCCTCCATGACTCCCTAAGGCTGGACTCGCTGCCAGTCGCACCAGTGTCTGCACCCAACACCCTTCTCTACCCCAGCTTTTAAGAAAGTCATACTTATCCAAGATTTCTTGGGCCAGATTTATCTACTCAGGAGGAAGGGATCCTGATTACAATACTATTATTTTTGCATTCCATGCTAAGTAATATTTTATTGGTGGGAGGGGACAGTCATTGCTACCTAGTAAGTGGTTTATCGAACATGTCTTTTAAATCTTGTGTTTGGCTTGTGAAGTGTGTTCTGCCAACACTTCCGGCCTCTGGGCTCCAGACCCTCCCCTTGCTCTGCAGCAACCTCTCATCCTTAGCAATGGGAATATCAGGACCAGGAGCCGCTGTTCTGGGTCCCCAGTCCTCCCTCCCTACCCTGTAACCCAGGCTTGCTCTGGCACATCTGCTCTCCCTGAAGCATAAGGCAAAACCCTGCCTTTTGTTCCCAGGAGGTTTGCACCAAGGCCTCCCTCTGCACTGCAGGCTGCCTTCTCACTGCTCCCGGCCGTCTTCTTTCATTGCAAGTATCCCCAGGATCTGACATCCTGCAGATGAGAGGTTTGTTCTGTATTTCAGTCCAAGACAACGTTGATGCTGTGTGGTTTTAAGGGCATGGAGCGCTTTCCCCTCTCCAGGTAAGAATGAAAGCCCGCTCATGTGCTTCTGGCTGCAGGAGCATCCGACATGTCACCACTAAGTGTGGGCCCTTGGGTGCGGGGCTGGTTTGTGCCTTCTTTCCGTCTGGCTGATCCCCGGCCGTTTGCGTGTGTCATGTCCCTCTCTTCAGATGCTGGGTGCACATCTCTCCCCACGACATGCACTCCTCGGGGGGGGGGGGGGAAGGCCTTCCCCCCATTT
>NW_007728199.1:244569-259970 GCF_000696425.1 Galeopterus variegatus | reverse complement strand
TGTGTCATGTCCCTCTCTTCAGATGCTGGGTGCACATCTCTCCCCACGACATGCACTCCTCCCGGGGGGGGGGGGGGAATGCCTTCCCCCCATTTCCAGAGTTCTGGCTGCTTTATTCATTCCTGGTGAAATGTTTGTAAATATGTGAGCTGGACCACGGGGTCTGGGGAGGCCTCAATGAGTGGACACATGTGTCCTACTTTTCCCTCTACTGTAATCTGGAATAAGAGAATAAGCCAGGCTTATTCTCAGCCAGCTCGGTGTACTCCTGTACCCAGTCCTACAAATGGAGGGGCACAGGCACCGACGTGTGTGAGGGGAGAGGTGTGGTGGCCTCACGTCCTAAGCAGGCGAGACTTCAGCAGCACTGGCCCCAGCCTGTGAGACCACAAAATTAATATCTTCTCTGTGTCATTGTCAACACAATGGCATAGGATTATGCTGTTGAATTCCATCACGTGCTAACCAGGGAGCCAGCTGTGTGAAAATCCCTCTGTCCCAGCTAATAGGTGTATGACCGAGAATAATTGGTATTTACTATTAAAGCAAAATAATTCCTTTTGATTGCCAAGTCTCTCTGGAGGGCTGGCAGGCGGTGAGTGAGGGAAGGGGTGGCCTGGGGCCTGGTGCAGCTGCCAGCAGGAAGATTGCAGGCAGCCTTGATCCAGGCCTCTGAGGTGTACAGCCCAAGCCTGGCGTGGGGAAGGGAGGCAGGGCAGAGAACCCAGAATTCATGCTGCCCTTGCTGGCTTCCCTTTTTCTGCCCTTGGTGTACCTGCACCTCTACTTCATAAATATTTCATCACTGGAGCACTGAGAAGCAGCAGAGCGGTGTTTCCATCTCTCTCATTCAATTGGGAACATGGCAGAAGGGTGACACTGTGCAAAGGAATGTCTTTCCAGCCTGCAGCCCGAGTGGGCAATGCCATTGGTTTCAGCCTATTTAGCAGCTCTCCCAGTGGTCACAAGCATGGGTGGGTGTGAGACCCAGCTGTGCCCGCGTTAGATGTGTCACCAGAAACAATGTGCAGCTTCTGTCAGCCTCAGCATTCTCATCTGCAGAATGGCGGTAATAACATCTGCTTCTGAGAAGTGTAGAGGAAGGGATGGGAAGAGACTGTAAAGCGCCCCGCACACGACCCGCACAGGGCCGGCACTCGAGGTCCAGCAGCTATTTTTAGCAGCAGTGTTCTGCGTTATACTTAGTGTCCTGAAGGAAAACCAGAGTATAAGGTGCTGTATTGCTGCCAGCCCATCTCCTTCTCCTTCTTGCTGGTCTAGCAGGCAGTGGAGCCTGAGGAAGGTGGGATGTCTATGGAATGAAGTCATGGGCAAGTGTCCTGGAAGAAGATGGACTTGGCGTCTATGGGAGAGGAGATGTTTTCAGAATGGGGCTCCTCGAAGTGCGGCAGGGGAGCCTATGAGCCTTGGGCCGCCTGCTGCCTGGAGGAAGAGAGAAACGACGAGGAGCCGAGTCCTCCCTTCTGATGAGGCCTCCATCACCTGCACAAGGCCCTGCCAGCTCCTATCCTCCCCAGGAGGCTGCTGCAGGCCAGGCCAGGCCAGCCTCCCTGTGGGCTTTCCCTCCACCTGCCTTCAGAAGACCAGTGAACGAATGTGTGCTTTTAGGGGAATGGGGCTGAAAAGCAACAATTGTGAGGAGACTGGAATCCACAAGTAAATCTCATAAGTCTGGCCTAGGGATGGAGCTAGCCTTTGAATTAAGACCCTGAAAGTTAAAAAAAAAAAAAAAAAAGTTATTGTCCTGTGCTGAAATTATAAGAGACATGAATTCACTTTCCACCTTTTCCTTCTCTATTCCTTCTCTGTCCTCCCAACCCAGCCTGAGCCAAGCCTTTTAGGATTACTGGGCTTCTGGAGGCCCAAACACACTGGGGAGACCGAGGCAGGGCTAGAAAAGCTCTCTCTGCCACCTGTGCTCTGCCTGGCTCTGGCCACGGACCCTCCTCCGTCTCGCCATGGCACAGGTTCCCAGGAGAAAGGGTTCAATAATCTCCAATAAAAATCATAGCTCAGGGTACAGGCCTCCCTGGATTGGAGCGTTCCTGCCTTTCTCAGCCACCAGGGGGCTGCCAGTTTTTTTCCTTAACAAACATCCAATTCACTAACCTGTATTTACTGAAGGGTATGCATGTGTTAAATTAAAACCAACAAACAGGGCCGGCCCGGTGGCGCACTGCTACAGTGCACCGCTTGGGAGCACGGCGGCGCTCCCGCCGAGGGTTCGGATCCCACATACAGACCGGTTCCCGCTCACTGGCTGAGCGAGGTGTGGGAGCAACACCGAGGGTTGCGATCTGTTGCCGGTCACGAAAAAAGACAAAAAGGAAAAAAAAAAAAAAAAAACCAACAAACATATTTTAAGAAAACAACTAACTAAAACTATAGTGTATTTTGCGGTGCTCATGAATATTCTAGAAAGCCTAAGAAAACACCTCAAAGATGTATTGGGGTTCACAGGCCTTTGGATTGGGTGAGAACATCTCAGACAGTGATGCGGCATCTGTCCATTGATCTGCAAGACTGACAGCCATATTTTTGGATTCCAAATGGTGCCACATTGTCTGATGGCAGGATTGACAATTTGGTTGTTGTACTCCGGGGAGGACACATGCTTCACAATAACCCCCAGGAGAAGCAACATGCAGCTCAGCTCACGTGAATTGAGCCCGACTGTTGGCAGATGATAGTCCAGGCACTGGGGACATGATGGTAGACAAGCCAGGCAGTAAAAGCACTGTAAAAGCACCCCCAGAGATGGTGACACGTGCCCCAAGAGCAGCAGGTGGAAGCGGGGAGCAGGGGCTACTCTTCCACCTTCTGGGCTTTGGAGCTCCACTCACAGCTTCTCCAAAAGAAAAGCCACTCATTCAATCACATTTTGATGTTATTTGAAAGCATTTTTTATGAGCTTTAAAAGTAATCGTTAATATGCCGGTTTCTGATTTAGTGACATGTGCTGCCCTCTGTCCTTCCCACTCTCCCTGCCAGGGCTCTGCAAACCCTTTTACAGAAATCCCGCTAGGGGGACCCAGGAGGACAGGGCAGGCTGCTTTCTCTCCCTGTAGGGCATCTCCTGAGAAGCGCCCTCCCTGGCTCAAGGATCCCGACACTCAGGCTCGGCGAAGGCAGCTGCCGTGGCACGGGGAGCGCAGGGTGCCCTCCGGTGGCCGTCCTCAGGGACGCAGGCGCAGCCACCAGCCCTGCATCTGCAGGCTCCCTGTCCAGATGTGAGAACTGCCTGGCAGCAGGCACCGCACCCTCTGGGGTTATTAGTCTGCTGTAATGTTGGTGCAACAACATTACAGCCCCAGGGAGGCCATTACACTACGACTTCCATCGGAGGGCTATTCCATCAACTACTCCAGAGGCCTGCTTGGTAAATGAGTTTTCTTTTAAAACTACGTTCACTTGATTGCTTTGCTATTGCACCTTTGGCACCAAGGGGACATCTGTGAGGCTGGGGGACACGTGGGGGCTGGGAACCACCCAGCAGCAGCCAGGAAGGGGCAGGGGGTTTCACAGCCCTCTTGCCACCCAACCCAGGTGGCCCCTCTCCTCTCTGTGTCCTTTTGTCCCTCTCTCCCAGTGCACTACTGCTGAGTTATTTTGCTCCTTGAGGAGAAGGGTCCTAGGTCATTATTTTGGGGGTTCACCACCCCCCACAACAGGAACATCCTCCACTCCCACCCCAGACACTTGGGTAGCATTAATTCAAGTGCGCTATGGCTGCCCTGTTTTGTAGTCATGCCAAGGGAAACAGGCATGACCCACACAGTGGCGTGCACATTCCAGGCTGGATGTGACAAAGGCCCCTCACCATGTGACGAGCCTGGTGAAGGTCTCGGGAGCAGAGGGCTCTGCCCAGACCCTGCATGTCCCAGGCTGCAGCAGGATGCCAACCTTGCCTTCGTTGTGACCTTCATTAGGGTCACTGAGTGGACTGAGCAGGCCTGTGTCCCTGTCCAGAGACCCAGGTTGAAAAAAACAGGCATCTTTGAGGGCAGAGATGTCACATTTGAACAACTGAGGCAGGGAGGTCTCTGGAGAGGCAGATCCTTCTGCGATTCATTGTTTTGAACTGGCTGACTCCATGTACTACTGTATTTTTTGTTTTGTCGGGTTTCACGCAGTTACAATTTTTACTCTTCCCTGGAACACTGGGTTAGTTAAATCATTGGTTATTTTATGACAGCATTGGGGGAGGTCATCACATGAGGTAGGGGAGCATTGGGACAAGCCCTGACCTGTCCCAGAGTCCTGGCCTGCAAATGGGACACCTCCCAGCTCGCTCCCAATGCCCTGTCCACACCAGTAGTTTCAGCCGTCCTCACTGCCTGCACACCTGCCCTGTGGCCCTGGCCCCTCATGTCCCAGAGTCCTGGCCTGCAAATGGGACACCTCCCAGCTCGCTCCCAATGCCCTGTCCACGCCAGTAGTTTCAGCCGTCCTTACTGCCTGCACACCTGCCCTGTGGCCCTGGCCCCTCACCCCCATGGCTCTCCAACCAGGGCAGTGCCACTCAGGCGGCTTCACCCATGTGTGCCCTGGCAGGTCAAGTCTGGGTTATAGTTGTTTCTAATTAGCATTTCCAGCAGATGGAAC
Source organism: Galeopterus variegatus (assembly GCF_000696425.1). Lineage (NCBI taxonomy): Eukaryota > Metazoa > Chordata > Mammalia > Dermoptera > Cynocephalidae > Galeopterus > Galeopterus variegatus. Next base: position 255,344 of record NW_007728199.1, on the reverse strand, counting down.
ATTCCCAACCTCCAGCCCACAGCTAAGTGCTTCTCAGAAAAGGACAGAAATTATTTTCTACCTTTGAAAACATCAAAGGAAATCATAGGAAATTACCCCATTGCTATGTGTACCTCTGGGCCAGCCGCACTGTGGAGTCGGGCGGGGGCTGCAGAGAGGGGTCTCTGAACCAGATGATTCCTGACAGCACAGTGAGCATGTTCCAGGCCTGGCCTGCTCTCAACAGCTTCCCTTCTTGGCCACAAGGGGGTGACAGGGGGACCCTTCCCTCCTGCCTGCCACTTTCTCCCTCCTGGGGCTTTCCTCATCACCCCTCCTTTGCCATGACAAAATCCTGGGGGACAGGGCCAAGTCTAGACTTCTTTGTAAACATCTGGTGCCAAGCATAGTGCTGCTTATGTAGGAAAACTTCATAGGATCTCAGAGTTGGAAACATCCTCTAGTTACCGTGAGAGATTCCAAAAATCTAGGTATTGATTTGAGTGCCTCTTTCTTGTCAATATTGTAGACACTGAGCATGGAGAAGTGAACAAAACAGTGTCCCTGATCCCGTGGAACTTTTATTTTACTGGGGGGAGACTGGCATGAAAGATATAAAGTGCTATCGCACTGCTTCTACTGTATATGGTGATTGGAGGGCATTTCTGACAAGGGACAGATGACAGGCCTGAGAGAGGTGAGGGAGCGATCCACTCGACATCTCGGCGTGGGGCACTGCAAGAAGAAACGCAGCAAGTGCAAAGGTCCTGAGGCAGCTGTGCTTGTTGTATGAGGGCCCAGCTGGAGATGCAGCATAGTGAACGGGGAGGCTGAGAGGACCCGAGATCAGAGACACATCAGCCGGCAGCACAGCAAACGTTACCATTTGGCTAGTCCTGCTGGCCTGCTAGCCCGGCTGTCCACCCAATGCCCAGGGGCTTCCCCTGGATTCTGGCTGGGGAGCCGTCCATCTCGGCTTGAGTATCCTCGGGACCGGCGGGTCATGAGGCTGTGTGGCTGGGCAGTGCTACCCTTCCCAAGCTGGGTGATCTCGTTGAGGTGCCAGTGGCAGTGCTCCTGTTTCCTCGTCTCTAAAATGGACATCATTAATCTCTCCTCACGAGGATTTTGTAAAAATTAAATGAGACACTTGTGTAAGATACCAGAGGAAAACTCACCCTCTACCTTATAATTTCTAGAAAGCACTCTCTTGGGTTGAGCCTTCTGCGCAGATGGGTCCCAGTTCTGGCCCCCAAGCAGTACAGAGCAGGGCTTCCTCGGTCTCTCAGCCCTGTCTGCTGAAGAGGCTTTCTTGCTTGCCCCTGGGGTGCTCAGTCCCCTTCTGAGGCTCCTTCTGGAGTTTCCCACACCATGCCGCTGCCCCTCTTTCCCACCTCTGGCTCAGGCTCACGACCATGGCGAGGCCTGTCTGTGGGAGCGGATCACTGCCCTCCTGCACAGCCAGGGACACTGCGTCCCAGAGAGCTGGCATGGCACGTTCTCTCTTGTAGGTCATCACTGCGGTCCACATGGTTCCCTGCTCCCTACGAGTGTGGGGGTGTTGGGGAAAGGATGCACCTCAGAGAGGCAAAGAATGAGAAGCAGGGAGCCAGGCACAAAGGTGGGACCTGGGAAGGCTACAGAGCCTCCAGCCTGGGGTGAGGCAAGCTCCTGATTGCCCACTGCAGGCCCTAAAGCTAGACAACCGAGCAGCAAACAGCCAGCACAGGGAAAGCCAGTGATCGCACCACACGGGAGACTGGCAGGAGAGCTCCCCCGGAGCGATGCCAGACCCCTGCTCTTCCGCCCTCCTGCTCAGCTCCCTGCAGGCTGCAGCCTGGGGCAGAGGGCATCACAGAAGGCTGCCGACTCCCAGGAAGGCTTTGAGGAAGGGCTGCCCAGGCAGGGGACAGCAGGCTGCCTTTGCCCTTGACTGGGGGGGGGGGTGCAACTTTTTGTAGTTTCCAGGTGGTGAGTGGGGTCGGGCTACAGATTTATGACCTCAGGGATGTCACTTGTCACCCAGCCAGAAAGATCCTCCCTGGACCACACTGGATAGCAGGTGGAGCCAGAGTGGCCATCGTCATTGTCATGCTTGTGGTCAGCACCATTACCGCCAGGGTGCTAACCCTGTGACAGGCACTGCCTTCTGGGCACCACAGACTTGAGGTCACCTGGTTCTCACAACAAAAGCTGGAGATGATTATGTCACTTTTGCTGTTGGAGGAAGTGAACTTGAACGAGGTTAGTTTAACGCGAATGCTCTACCACACAGCCAGCCAGCAAGCAGGAGGTACAGTTGGAACCAGTTCTGCTGAACTCCAAAGCAAGAAGGAATGTGTTCCAGTCACAAGGGCCTCGTGCCCTTCGCCAGGGTCCCCCTAAGCTCCAGCCCCCCACCCCGGGACTTCTTTCCTCAGGAGCAACATGGCAGAGGGCGGGGATGGCCTAGGGGAGAGGCCGGCCTGGGGACCCTCAGTTCCCATGACAGAAGAGAACCCAGAGCTTCCCTCCATGGACCTTCCTCTAAGGCATCCGGCCCCCTGCTCTGGGGCATCGCTCTGCAATCCCCAAAACTATGAACGCCGATGGGGACCAGGCCACCCGCACTCACACCGTACCCTCCACAGCAGTGGTGACAGGATGTGTCTGTCATCCTGCAGCTGGGCCCAGGGCAGGTTTGCCCTGAACATTTTGACCAGGTGAGCCTCTGACATGCGTGCGATCCATCTCTGCAGGTACAAACCCACCCTACATACAAAACCAGGATCCGGTAGCCGCCTTGATACCTCCAGCCTTTTCCCATGAACGTCGACCTCAGCAGCTTCCCTTTGGAGCCTATTCCATTATTTCGTCATTTGCTGGTGCTCCCCCGTGAAGACAGGCTCCTTTCCTTTCCTCCCTCGCAGCCTGCACGGTGCCCAGCCAGGGATCCTCTGCCCAGTGTCTCCTGTGATGCACACGTCCTCGGTTGCTTTCCTGTTGTACTTCAGCGGAGCCAAGACCCCAGGACTGGGGGGAGAAGTCGGGAGGAGCCATCAGAGAGCTCCATGCACTAGTGGAGGTGTCTCTAGGTCCTTCCTCTGATTAGGAATTGAACGTGCAGACCGGGCTGGGTTTTGCAAGTAAGAAAGGGGCTGTACTTTCAGAGGGAAAGTTCATTCACAGTGAAGAGTAAGAGCTGTACAGACGAGTGTGAGCTGCTACTTGCATCAGCAGAATTCCTAAATTCTGTGCTCCCGTGTCCCTGCATGTCCGTGTGTGAGAGAGAGAGAGAGAGAGACAGACAGACAGACAGAGACAGAGTCCCGTGTCCCTGCATGTCCGTGTGTGAGAGAGAGAGAGAGAGAGACAGACAGACAGACAGACAGAGACAGAGAGACAGACAGAGAGAGAAGGATGAGGAAGCTGGTGTTGGGGGACGCATGACAATTGCGTGACTTTTAAAGGTCATAGCTCATTCCGTTTCTCACGTGGTCCTGGCTGGCAGGTGAAACGCACAGAGAAAGCCCCCGTGCCCCGGTAAGTGCTGGGCCTGCCTGTCTCTTGGGCTGCCAGGAGCCATGAAGGATCCAAGAGGTGAGTGAAGAGCTGGCGGGGAGCCCTTCCAACGTGGGAGGGACGAGTGTGGTCACCTTCATTTGTGGACGCTGGGAGCGCCCTGGAGCAGAGACGCACCGGGGGTGGAGAGTCAGTGTCATTCCCGCTCCTCCAGCCCGGCAGGGTCCTCAGCCCCACCAGGGGGAGCAGGACACCCATCTCCTGCCTGCGTGCCTCACCACACCGGGATGGAGCGCGGCTTCCCTCAGCCTCCTGAGGGTCCCGGACCTGATGGAGATGAGAGAGCGAGCAGGGACGCACGGAGGAAGGGACCTCCCGGTGACCCCTTGTGGTACTTGCAGAATGTTCCTAGAGGCCTTACATTGCACTTGCCATTTTATATACAGAGGCTCTTAGAGTGGTCCTCACAACAACTTCTGAGATAGGTTTTACCCTATTATCCTATCTTCCTGGTGGGAAAGTGGAGGCTCCTTGGATATTCGTATATGGCATGCCAACAGTAATGCAGCTGACACAGCAAGCATTTGAGATCGAAACCTGCTGAAGTATGCAGCATGTAGCCCACGTGTCCTCCAGCCTGTGGGCAGCAGGTAAGAGGTGTCAGTGGTGTGCAGGTATTGCCTCCAGCCCTGAGCTCTGGGCCCTGGATGTGTTATTTCCAGATATCACCTGAGATCGGAAGCATGGGTGAGCTCCACCTGCTCCCGCTTACTTCCCATTTGCCATGATTCTCTAGCCACAGCAGTCAGGGAAGGAAACACACACACGCAGACACACGCAGACATAGACATATACAGACATGCACACAGAGACATACACACGCAAAGTCACAGACACACAAACAGACACGTACGCTCAAAGACACAGACATGCAGCACACAAATGCCCACAGAGATACACAAACACACACACACACAGGTGTGCACACACAGATACACACACATGCACAGAGACACACATAGACACACGCACATTGAAACTCATCCAGACACAACAGATACACACACAAACACACAAATGTCCACATAGACAGACACACACAGACACTGATTCACACAAATCCACACAAAAGATCACAACATTAGGCATCCCCACTTCCCTCTAACAGCCCAAATCTGGTATCTTCTCTGATTCATTTCAGTGAAACCCAAAATGCCAGTTTCATGAGCCAGCAGGCCCGAGGAGGGGGGAGGCTAGGTGATGTGATGGCCAAGATGGAGACGTAAATACCAGAGAAGGGTGGAGGGTCAAGGCTCAGGAACGTCTCCGTCTGGGTTCACAGCATGCAGTCACCCAGAGAGCTTCATCCTGCCCTGTCCAGGAGGGATTTACTGAAGCTCGATAAAATCTGCCGCTGAATATTGCTATAAAATATAGGTAGTTCTCAAGCCGCTTCACCCAGAGAATTCTAAACCAGTAGATTCACCTTCCCATGACTTTGTTAAAAAGAAAGGAGTGAGTCGAAACCAGTCCTAGCCTTTTGCATTTCAACTCCCCGGGGTCCTGATTCTCCTGGCACAGTGGTTCTCCAGTGTTACCTGCACCAGGATAATCTGGAGGGCTGTAAAAACACAGATCTGTGGCTTTCACCCCTGGAGTTTCAAAGTCAGAACACCTGTGGTGGAACACAAGCTTTTTTGCATTTCTGAGAGGTTTCAGGTGACACCGATGCTGTCACATTTTTTACAACATTTCTTACTACCTTACTGGGGAAACTAGCTGCCCCAGAAGCTCTGGGAAGGACATGGAGAAACTGAACACAGGCGGCGGAAGGAGGCACAGATGTCAGCCCTGGGGGAGCAGCAAGGAGACGGGGACAGCACTCCGCCTGCCCTCCTCCGGCCATGCCAGGGCGGGCAGTGTTCATCAGGCACGGCTGCCTTTCCTGCCGAGCCCAGATCTGTCTTCAGAATCCTTCTCACTGACCCCTCTGGAAGCCATGAAGAGTGGTTGGAATTGGCAGGCAGGAAGAGAACCCTCCACTGCATTCTATCTCCAGTTTGGACTCCTCTCCTGCAGGCACCCCTTCTCTTCCCTCCCTGCACGCATGCACCTTCCTCCTCTGACTGGGAGCATGAGGTTCCATCTGGACCCCAGAAGCCTGGAGGAGGTGAGTGTGGAGCTGGGAGGGAACGTGTCCTGGTGTGAGACGCAGCAGATTCCCCAACCTGAAGGAATGGGGGCTGACTTTGATATGTGAGCAGACCATGGAGGAAACCAGCCGTGGTCTCCAGGGGACTCTGGCCCCGAGTGGCTGTTCTCCTTGAACACTTTCTCCACAAATGGAATATTCTCCATTTTCAAAGTTATTATGTACCTGATACCTGTGATCACTACGACAAAGGATGTCCCCATGGCAGAAGACGGTCACGGGGCCTGTGAACGTGCTTTCCTTCCTTCCCTTGTGCAGCCTCGGCCACTCCCGGTGCTGGCCACGCTTCCACATCTTAGGGACAGTTGGAAGTCCAGAAACAAAAAGGTCAGTGTAGAAGGAGGACAGAGCCAGGGACAACCCTTTTTCCAAACTGGAAAAGAAAGAGGAGATTCAAGGCCTCTTGCCAAAGAAAGAGATGGGAAGAGGAATGAGACAGAAGAGGAGATAAGGAGGACAGAGCAGCGTCTTTGCAGAGCTGTGACGTGCAGAGCTCTCTAGACAGCAGAATGTCTGCACACCCGGGATCCTGCAGCCGGGGCTCTCCCGCATGTACCCGGCTCCCGGGTGGGATGGCAAGTGCAAAGGGGAAGACATCCCTTTCCGATTGCTTCCTCTTTCTGTGCCATTGTCAAACAGGACTCAGGAGACCTGGCCCCAGAAACCCAAACTGTCTTGCTGGCTTCTGCATTGACTGAGAGCAGGAAACACTGGAGAGCAGGCTGGAGTGGTCAGTGCTGGTCTGGATGTGGGCAGTGCTACTCGAAGGTGCCCACATTCGGAGGAGGGCTGAGCCACCCACCCCATCATGGGGACAAGCACTGAGCGCCCACGGTGTGCTCTGCAGGAGGACCAGGGCCTCAATCTGCACGTGATGAGGGCGCCTGAGTTCTCTTCTTCCCCACCAACCCTGGTCTGGGCCCAGGTGGGGAAACGGGGGGAGGGAGCTCAAATGAGACAGAAGAGGAGATAAGGAGGACAGAGCAGCGTCTTTGCAGAGCTGTGACGTGCAGGGCTCTCTAGACAGCAGAATGTCTGCACACCCGGGATCCTGCAGCCGGCGCTCTCCCGCATGTACCCGGCTCCCGGGTGGGGTGGCAAGTGCAAAGGGGAGGACGTCCCTTTCCGATTGCTTCCTCTTTCTGTGCCATTGTCAAACAGGACTCAGGAGACCTGGCCCCAGAAACCCAAACTGTCTTGCTGGCTTCTGCATTGACTGAGAGCAGGAAACACTAGAGAGCAGGCTGGAGTGGTCAGTGCTGGTCTGGATGTGGGCAGTGCTACTCGAAGGTGCCCACATTTGGAGGAGGGCTGAGCCACCCACCCCATCATGGGGACAAGCACTGAGCGCCCAGGGTGTGCTCTGCAGGAGGACCAGGGCCTCAGTCTGCACGTGATGAGGGCGCCTGACTTCTCTTCTTCCCCACCAACCCTGGTCTGGGCCCAGGTGGGGAAACAGGGGGAGGGAGCTCGTCTCCAGGGGCCCCGGGCAGCTGCGATGCTCATGAATTCCTTAGAGTTCTCCAGACTCCCCACTGCACCAAGTCAATACATAAATAAAACCAAGAAGGTCACGAGTGAAGTGTGGAACCGGAGCTCATTAGCGTATATCTCCACATCAGTGAAGAACTGAGGTCCTGCTTGAAGAGGGCTGATAATTTACAGAGTCAAGTAAACTCTGTTACTTTAGAGTAGGGCCTGCTGACCAAGCCTATGCCACAGGACTCTGTCACTGGGCACCAAGGATGGCCCAGGAAAAGTGGAGGAAACACAGCCGAGACCCCCCCCACCAGGCCTCTGCGGGGTCTTGGAAACCAGCTTCTCAGTTCCACCACTTCCTGACTGTGCGACTTTAAGTAGATAACATGATCCCTCTGAATCTCTATCTTTGCATCTTAATACAGAAATCATNGATGTTCACAGGAGGTGGGAACTTGCACAAACTCAAGTGACCTGAAGTGGCAGAACCGTGTTCAAACCGTGGGCATTGTCTACCGGCCCCCGCTGCCTCCTGTGTAAGTCACGCTCGCGAGGCAGGTCGGGGCTCTGGGACCTGTGGCCGCCAGTCCACAGATTTCCTGCCATTCCACCAGTATGTATTCGATATTTACCGTGTGTCAGACAGGGAACTCTGTTGGTGATTTGAGCAACATGTGAGAAGTGCCCAGCACTACCAAACAGTCTGTCTGTCATTGTCAAAATGACATTGTCAGGAAAGACAAAGGCTACAGATTAAAGGAGTCTAAAGAGACCGGACAACCGATTGCAGCCAAGGGGACGGTCAGCGGTGGGGGCCACAGCAGGAGTTTTCATGCAGACCGTGTATTAGGTGATAGCAGTAGATTTGGGTTCGGTTTTCCGATTCGATCATTGTGTTGTGGTTATGTAAGAGCATACTTTGTTCTTAGAAGATGTGTGGTGAATGTGGGTGAAAGCTGTTCCATGTGCTGTTCTTGTTACTTTTTTGAAGATTGGAAATTAAAAAAAAAAAAAAGCTCCAGGCAGGATTCCTGAGTAACGTCTCTCTCCAGTAACTAGTTGTGGTGCCTGAAGGCCCACCCTAAAAAATTAAATTGTAGAAATCCAGAAAATATGGGATCGTAAAGGTCATCTGATTAAACCTGCTATTTTCTACTTGCCCCTCCCCTGTGTACGTGAGCACGTGCATGCAGGTTCACACAGTGCACACGCGTGCACACTCTTCAAGTGCTAAAAAATCTCCAAGGCAGCCCTTGACTTCTTTGAGCACCTCAGACCCTTACATTTTGTTTTATATTGAACTGATTATTCCCAAATAACTTCTGCCCGTTGGTCTTGATTTTGATTTACGTGACTATACAGAAAACACCTTATTCCTTTTCCACCAAATGGCCCTTAAATATTTGGACACAGCTCTCTGTTCTCGAAGTCTCCTCTTTTCCAGTTCCTCTTCCATAAGCTCACACATTTTAGAGATAANACGGCTGCCTTTCCTGCCGAGCCCAGATCTGTCTTCAGAATCCTTCTCACTGACCCCTCTGGAAGCCATGAAGAGTGGTTGGAATTGGCAGGCAGGAAGAGAACCCTCCACTGCATTCTATCTCCAGTTTGGACTCCTCTCCTGCAGGCACCCCTTCTCTTCCCTCCCTGCACGCATGCACCTTCCTCCTCTGACTGGGAGCATGAGGTTCCATCTGGACCCCAGAAGCCTGGAGGAGGTGAGTGTGGAGCTGGGAGGGAACGTGTCCTGGTGTGAGACGCAGCAGATTCCCCAACCTGAAGGAATGGGGGCTGACTTTGATATGTGAGCAGACCATGGAGGAAACCAGCCGTGGTCTCCAGGGGACTCTGGCCCCGAGTGGCTGTTCTCCTTGAACACTTTCTCCACAAATGGAATATTCTCCATTTTCAAAGTTATTATGTACCTGATACCTGTGATCACTACGACAAAGGATGTCCCCATGGCAGAAGACGGTCACGGGGCCTGTGAACGTGCTTTCCTTCCTTCCCTTGTGCAGCCTCGGCCACTCCCGGTGCTGGCCACGCTTCCACATCTTAGGGACAGTTGGAAGTCCAGAAACAAAAAGGTCAGTGTAGAAGGAGGACAGAGCCAGGGACAACCCTTTTTCCAAACTGGAAAAGAAAGAGGAGATTCAAGGCCTCTTGCCAAAGAAAGAGATGGGAAGAGGAATGAGACAGAAGAGGAGATAAGGAGGACAGAGCAGCGTCTTTGCAGAGCTGTGACGTGCAGAGCTCTCTAGACAGCAGAATGTCTGCACACCCGGGATCCTGCAGCCGGGGCTCTCCCGCATGTACCCGGCTCCCGGGTGGGATGGCAAGTGCAAAGGGGAAGACATCCCTTTCCGATTGCTTCCTCTTTCTGTGCCATTGTCAAACAGGACTCAGGAGACCTGGCCCCAGAAACCCAAACTGTCTTGCTGGCTTCTGCATTGACTGAGAGCAGGAAACACTGGAGAGCAGGCTGGAGTGGTCAGTGCTGGTCTGGATGTGGGCAGTGCTACTCGAAGGTGCCCACATTCGGAGGAGGGCTGAGCCACCCACCCCATCATGGGGACAAGCACTGAGCGCCCACGGTGTGCTCTGCAGGAGGACCAGGGCCTCAATCTGCACGTGATGAGGGCGCCTGAGTTCTCTTCTTCCCCACCAACCCTGGTCTGGGCCCAGGTGGGGAAACGGGGGGAGGGAGCTCATCTCCAGGGGCCCCGGGCAGCTGCGATGCTCATGAATTCCTTAGAGTTCTCCAGACTCCCCACTGCACCAAGTCAATACATAAATAAAACCAAGAAGGTCACGAGTGAAGTGTGGAACCGGAGCTCATTAGCGTATATCTCCACATCAGTGAAGAACTGAGGTCCTGCTTGAAGAGGGCTGATAATTTACAGAGTCAAGTAAACTCTGTTACTTTAGAGTAGGGCCTGCTGACCAAGCCTGTGCCACAGGACTCTGTCACTGGGCACCAAGGATGGCCCAGGAAAAGTGGAGGAAACACAGCCGAGACCCCCCCCACCAGGCCTCTGCGGGGTCTTGGAAACCAGCTTCTCAGTTCCACCACTTCCTGACTGTGCGACTTTAAGTAGATAACATGATCCCTCTGAATCTCTATCTTTGCATCTTAATACAGAAATCATAAGAACTTGCAGAGTTATTATGAGACTTTGGGCTTCTCTTGGCAAAGCACACAACCCTCCATAAGCTGTGGCCATTGCTAGCACTGGAGCCTTTGGAAGTGAGCACAGAGGTGGAGCCCTTTGACACCTGGAGGACCCTGGCGCTGTGTCTGGCTGCAAATTCAGCAACGCTGCATGGCCAGCCCTGTAGTGTTTCTTCACAGTTTTGTCTTCCAGACTTTCCAATCTCCCTGTGCTAATCCAGCTTCGGGCTGCCTCATTTGATAATACGTAAAAATACATTGCATTATCTAGCACTTTGCTCTAGCTTACCAAGGACTTTTCCCGGTAATATGACACTTAATTCCCATTCATGCCATGGAAGGTCCTCACCATAAGGATGAGGAAGTGGAGAGATGTTCACAGGAGGTGGGAACTTGCACAAACTCAAGTGACCTGAAGTGGCAGAACCGTGT
>NW_007728199.1:236638-243785 GCF_000696425.1 Galeopterus variegatus | reverse complement strand
TGCCCCTCCCCTGTGTGCGTGAGCACGTGCATGCAGGTTCACACAGTGCACACGCGTGCACACTCTTCAAGTGCTAAAAAATCTCCAAGGCAGCCCTTGACTTCTTTGAGCACCTCAGACCCTTACATTTTGTTTTATATTGAACTGATTGTTCCCAAATAACTTCTGCCCGTTGGTCTTGATTTTGATTTACATGATTATACAGAAAACACCTTATTCCTTTTCCACCAAATGGCCCTTAAATATTTGGACACAGCTCTGTGTTCTCGAAGTCTCCTCTTTTCCAGTTCCTCTTCCATAAGCTCACACATTTTAGAGATAAAGTAGACCTTTGAGTCTTCCAATAGTCCCCTGGTAAAATCAAATTCTCCAGAAGAGAAAGTCAAGGGTTCAGGTTCAAGGCTCCCGTTTCAAAATTTGGCTGTCAGTCCCCTCAGACAGGGTGAAACAAACTTTCCCCAGTGAAGCTGCTAAGAGCCAAACCCATGGGTTCAAGTGGTTTGCCTGCCCACCCACCCCCAGTACTAAATAGTAAAGGAGTAAAAGACCCTCACAGATTGTGTGTCTGGACCCCAAATTCTTGCCCCTGGAAGCAGAGACAAGCAGAGATCTGAGCCTTTTCTCTCCTCTACGGACAAATCATTCTCTTTTCAGGAACTCGGGCTAAAAACATATTTTGCCTCTAATTTTGGGTCACCTTCACATGAAAGACCCAGAAAGCCACAGCCAACATGCTGCCCAGTGGATTGTCTCCTGAATCAAGGCCTCAGATGGAATTTCACAAAGAGACAGGACTGTGGGTGGAGGGTTATTATGAGAAATGCACAGGCTCTGGAGTCGGAGCTGGGTGTGCATTTTGTCTCCTCTAGGATTTGGTCACCGCGAGTAGCTACTCAGCCTCCCTGAGCCTCGGGTCTTCGTGAGTTACATAGAAAATATGTACTACCTCGCCTCTAGGGCTGTCATGAGAAATGGAAGAAATAAATGCAGTCTCTTTGCCCATAGTAGGCAATCAACGAGTAATAATTATTGATTAATGTGACCACCATTCCAAAAAGGGTATAATGATGCATTTGGCCAAGGTCTAGTCTGTATTATAGGCTGTGTACGATACAAATGAATTATAATAATAACATCAGTGAAATCATATCATAGTCAATAATAAGAATTTAAAAATGTGTTGGGGAAACAACCCATGATACATTGGAGGAGAGCCAAGACAACCATTCAACAGACTGTGTCCAACAGATGAGCTACTCTGCTGTTTAATACACTTAATAAAACAGTGTAGCTGCCTAAAATTGCTGCCTTGCTAAACAGAAATATCCCAAGGGTTTAAACAGAAAAGATAAATGACTCTTTTAGTCTTATCCAAGAACTAAAGTAAAGATAGGACTGGAGCTCTGGAAGTCCAGCCAGGACCAGGAGGTGGCGGGTGAGGGTCAAAGTCTGCTCACAGATGCCAAACACTTGAAAAGATCAGACACACCAAGTATGAAGGGGGTGATGCAGGAAATGGTACTTTGTAACACACCCAGCATACTAGGAGCTTTCTCTTCTTGCAATAACTGAGCAGACTGTGTTAAAGTCCAGAAGAAAGGGAAAAGAGAGACCAAATCCCAGTAAATGTGAGTCTCACATTTTGATCCCTAATCCAGAGCCCAGGGTGTGTCATGTGCTCAGGAACATTCCGTAAGTGCACATCCTGGAACTGTGGTGAATTTAGGTGCCCGATAACGTACATCCCAAGGACCAGGTTTTTCTCTTTTTCAGAGAGCTTCAGAGAGGCAGCATTATAGGTAACCAGACAGGAAATCAGGCATGCTAATAAAAATGGCGATGTTCTTGTATCAGTAAATGGGGACTGTAAGGCTGGCTCTGTTACAGTAAGCTGGCACCAGATTCACTGGAGCTAGAAAGAGGCTACAATAATAGCAGTGAATGAGTTCAAATGAAATGAAGCAATCCCATACAGAGAGTTCCCCCACTGGCTGATACCAATAAGTACCCAGCTTTCTGACATCTCAACATTCCTCCAGGGTAGACTACCCCAGACTTCTGGAAGGAACCAGAAACATCATCTGATTTAAGTTTGCCATTTCGCAGGTGAAGAAACTGAGACCCACAAAGGATGTGTCCCTGATTATTCACAAAGACCTAAACTGAGCTTTGGGATCGAATTTCCTCCTACTATAATGGCCTCTCCTCTTATAGAATGCCAGCCTTAGGAGTGACAAGAATGGCTCGGGTAGAGGAGGGAGACTTTCATGAACTGCTGTCCTTATGAAGGCACTTTCTAGTTTCAACTCAGGCAGTGCCCAGACACCGCAACACGCCCGCTTTTCTGGGAGATAAGTGGCTGTGGCACTATATCTAACGGCCACCAGAGGGCGCCAGTGCCCCACGCAAGGACGCACCTCCAGTCTACTTGATCGCCGCTAGTGTGTGTATATTTATTTTCATTGAGGTCAGGAGTATCAAGGTTGTAAAATAACATTTTCACTTGTTTTCTTCCTGAATCTCAGATATAGCATTTCTGAAGTCCATTGTCTGCCTGAGATGCCTTTCTCCCCGCCCTCTTCTTCTGAGCTGCCTTTCAACCCAGTCTGACCAGCAGGCTGGGAGTGGGGGAGGCAAAAAAGAAACTTCTTTTTCCTGCCTGGAAAGATCACATCCCTGTTCTGCCGTGTGCTTTTAAAAGGCAAACCTAAGACCTCTGTTCTCCAGCCCCACTAGGGAAAGTACAGGGAGCTGGAGGGCTATGCATGTCTCCTGGGACCCCGAGGCACAGGTGTCCAGTGCTGTTCGTCCAGCACTGCTCCTGGTGAGGGACCGAAAAGCATTTCCAAAGTAGTCACCCCAAACTGCATCGTGTCCACATCTGATTGCCATATTCAGATGGAGGCTTTGTGCAGAGGTGGGCGGGTGACCAGGACGGCGAGGGGATAGGAAGAAAGACACACGTGTTCATGCTTGTACATGCATATGGGCAAACCATCGGCAGTTCTTACAAAGTACAGGCCTGGAGCTTGGCACAGCACTGGCCTTGCACCTGGTGGAAAGACCATGTGCCCCATTCGGGGTTGCCACATTGCCTTGCTCAAAAAGACCCAGCCTCGCCACCGTGTTCTCAGGCAGGCAGCTTAACGTTAGAGTGGAGCCCACCCACACGGTTAGGAGCCCTGAGCCAGCCCCACGCAGTTCCCAGGTTTCCCAGCACAGGGCTTGGGGGGGCAGCTGCAGGGGGTGGTATGAGCCACCCGCTGATCTCGTACCTGACCTCACAACTGACCACCAGAAATTTCAGGGGGTTTCTGACCCTCCTGCCCTTTCCAGCCTTCTCCTCTGGGGCTGCTGCTGGGGGACAGGGCCGAGACACCCATGCCAGCAACACTCAGGCTCCTTCCTCCTGCCTCTGCCAAGAAGGCTCATCATCCAGGATTCATGGCGTCAAAAGTCTAGTTCACTCCAGAAACAGGCAATTTGTTAGAAAGAGAAAGGAATCAGGCAGGCTGAGTACCGAGTGCGCATGGCAGGCCCCGGCCATCTGCTGCCGAGGGGCGACACAGGCAGGGAGCAGCCAGGAGCCAGCCCAGGGCTCTGCGGCTGAGCCAGGAGAGGCTCCTCTTTGTTCCTGAGCTCAGCACCTGCTGCTGTCAAAGGAGTCCAAATTCTGGAGACCCTGAACCTTGACAGCCTTCAAAGGAGCCTGCCTCAGCCCCCAAACAAGAAATACCACAGCCTCCCCAGCCTCCTAGGTCCTCATCTGGACTGAGCTCAGGGGACACAATTCTCTTTCCCAATTTTATGATATCTCTTTGATCAACTCTTGTTGACTGGCACTTTGTCACTCTCCAATGACCTGCAGATTTGCCCAAGGCCTCGGCCTCTTACGCGACTGACTCTTGGCTATTTTCACAGAGCTCCAAGCCACATGCCAGCTCTGCCAAGCGCAGATGTGCTCAGGCCAATGTGGGCGGCAGCTGCTGGTTCTACCAGACCCAGAGCTAGCATTGACTCAACCACATTCTCTGCAGGCCCAGAGCTAGTGACGCCAACGCAAGCGGGAGCTGTGGATGAGGCCCTGAACGTGCAGGTAATTGAGATGCAAGGAGACAGGTGCCCCCAGCCTTCCATAAATACACTGTGTAGTGACGGGAGTGGGGAGGGGTGAGGAGGAGGATAGAAGCCAGACAGCACCCCAGGGAGCTGGGGGTGGAACTGGCCTTCCAGGCTGATTATGCCTCTGCTCCAAGGGGATGGAAATGGCTCCTTCTTGACAGCCATAAAGTTGCTGAGTGTAGAGCTTACTAGAAAGGCGGGACGCCAAGAGCCACCCAGCAAATTCTTGAGCTGAGCCTTCTATGGAGGGATTCCTGGCACTTTTGCTTAGAGACGGGCAGGGGTGGGGAGGAAGAGGCAGGAGGATATCAGACGAGGTGAAGGGAGGCAAGAATCTGAGTGCACGTGGTAGCTACATTCCCTAGGTGCCTCCTGGCCTGGCGTGTAGCGTTCCAGAGTCCACACTTACAGCCCTGAGGGAGCTGAGCAGCTGGCTCAGGGTCACACAGCCTGCTGGGAAGTGTCAGAAGTGGTGTCAGCCTAGTGGCCACCGTCCAGAAGGGATGTGCCCTGGACAGCATCAATGTGTGAGAAACAAACCTCAGTGAGCCCCAGGAGCAGAAGAGGCACGTGGGTGGGAGAAGGGTGCGAGGTGGTCTCCAGCCCTGGCTGCCCTGTTTCCTTGTTCCCTGCCCATTCCTGTGGCCTTGCCCAGCCCTCCAGGGAGTGAGTGATCTGGCCCAGGAGGCCGGACCTCGCTGAGCCTCGCCGCAGGCAGCGCTCCTGCAGCACTCGCCAGGGACCAGCACAGACCCTTGTTCTTTAGCAAAACAATGAGGAAAACCAAGATTTTGACAGCACAATTTTCTATTTTTCCCATTTGGTTCATTTTTGTTAAAATCTGAGAGCCCAATTTTTGCTAGAAGGGGTGGAGCAGAGACCAGAGATGGAGAAAGAGGCACTTCTGGGTCCTTCTGTTGTCATAGAGTGAGGCAGCCCGACAGGGTGGCTTAATAGGGAACTCATTTTAATAGTCTCCAAATGAGAAGTCAGAGACAATTAGAATGCATTCCCAATTCATTGTGGTTTTTTTTCTTCTCTCATTACCAGGAGTTGCCAGTCAGATAGCAACAAAGCTTGGAACATAAAAGCGTCCTCAGCGGCCACCTGGAAGGAGGCTGAAGAGAGCTCCGGCGTGTCTGCTTCAGACCCCTCGCCCTGCAGCAAGTCACTTCCCCGACCCTCCGTGGTCAGGAGAGAGGAAGAGCTGCAGCAGCTGAGGACCGTCTGAGCCGTGAAGTCATGGACGCATTTATCGCCACCACCCTGCAGAGTACTTCTTTATAGTTTTTAATTCCACTTTATTTACTCTCCCGAGGAACGGTCTCAGCAGCCACATTTCTTGTTACGGATTCAGACTTCTCCAGTGCTGCCCAGCCAAGTCCTCCTCCCTTCCCCCTGCCTACCTTCTGGGCTGTTACCCAAATTCCAGGGGACAAAATACAGCCCGCGGTGACAGAACCCCACCTGAGCTTGCAGCACGGAGGCCTAGGTGCCCCCCACCACGAAGGAGCTGGTGACACGGGTGAGGACTAGATCTCGCCCTCCTCATCTGCACAGCAGTGGAACAGCCTTTAACGCCTCCAACATGCCCTCCAGCTCTCTAACCTCAACGCTATATCAAAACCTACATGCATCTGTCAACGGCGCCACGGGACACTCAGTAGGTGCCATGTGGTTTGCGTGCACAACCTCACCTGAAGCTCTTAGACAACCCCCTTCTCCAGGTGCCTCTGCGGCCGCCAGTTCTCAGCTGAAGGAACAGGCTAAGAGCCGGGACTTGAACTTGGCCGCTTCCAGAGCATGATCTCTTCACCTCTGTTTTCTCCATGGTTTTATCTCTGACCCTCTTTTTAAGATACTGGAGTTCCTGGCAAAAACCTAGGCCTTGTTGTCTCTTTCTCTCTCTCTTTTTTATTTTATGGGGAGAATGTTCTCACTGGAATCCTCACCTCACCTGGGTTTAATGACTGAGGGTGGGCAGCTCAGAATGAGCCAGCTGGGCGGACAGTGACACTGCAGGGCACAGAGAGGCTGGGCCAGGACACCGGTCCCCTTCCTCCTGACACAAAACCCAGCAGGTGTGGCCAGCTTCCCTGGGAAGCAGCCCCTTTAAGCAGAGCTGGTCCCTGACGCTCCACCACCTCCAGCGGGGGCGTCTCCGGGTTAGAGTTCTCGGGGAGCCTTTGCTTTATTATTACTGTTGTTGTTTGCAAGGCCTCATAATAACTGGGATAGATTTCTTAGGAAGCCAAATAATGGGATGCATTTCCACCCTGGCTTTATAATTAATGTTTGCATCATTTATCTTTCGTGGAAAGATTATTCTGACTAACGAGGTTCTGGGCCACTAATTCATTACACTGCTTGTCACCTCCTGCTCCTTCTTATTACCCAGAAATAGACTCATTAGTCAGAGTTCAATGACAGGGAGAAATTGTGTTCCTTAATTTAATTCCCTCACTCACTTCTGGGTCTGATGTTTGTCCGAAATTGGGGATTAGAAGGGGAAAAAATTAGTTGTCTTAAACCTCTGTAGAAGCTCATTATACCTGCCACCTCAGTCCTGCTCAACAAGAAAGGGGCCGGGAGAGCTCACAGTGGTGGTCGCATGGGCACTGCCCCATTCTCAGCCCAAGCCGTAGTGGTAGGTGAGGGGACACAGCCCCAGTATCTAGGACTTGTAGCATGTGGTCAAGTTGTTTTTTTTCTTTCTTTTTTTCTTTTTTTTTTTTTTCCTTTTTGTCTTTTTTACTGACCGGTAACAGGATCGCAACCCTCGGTGTCGCGCCCGTACCGGGGACCGGCAACGGGATCGCAACCCTCAGTGTTGCGCCCGCACCGCGCTCAGCCAGTGAGCGGGAACCAGTCTCCACATGGGATCCGAACCCTCAGCGGGAGCGCCGCTGCGCTCCCAAGTGGCGCACTCTCCAGTGCGCCACCGGGCTGGCCCTCTTGAGGACTTTAAAGCTAAGTTTTACCTAAATCCAACCAGGTTTTGGAATTGGAAAAATAAAAATAAAAT
>NW_007728199.1:233864-235706 GCF_000696425.1 Galeopterus variegatus | reverse complement strand
TCAGCCCAAGCCGTAGCGGTAGGTGAGGGGACACAGCCCCAGTATCTAGGACTTGTAGCATGTGGTCAAGTTGGTTTTTTTCTTTTTTTTTTTCCTTTTTGTCTTTTTTACTGACTGGTAACGGGATCACAACCCTCGGTGTCGCACCCGTACCGGGGACCGGCAATGGGATCGCAACCCTTGGTGTTGCACCTGCACCGCGCTCAGCCAGTGAGCGGGAACTGGTCTCCACATGGAATCCGAACCCTCAGCGGGAGCGCCGCCGCTTGTCCCAAGTGGCGCACTCTCCAGTGTGCCACAGGGCCGGCCCTCTTTTTTTTTTTAACCTCAGCTGTCAGTTACTACTTGGGAGTTCTTCCTTAGGAATTTCCTAAGGCATCCTGGATAGTCGATGCTATAGGACACACACACACACACACACACACACACAGGTGCACATGCGAGGGGTCTTCAAAAAGTTCAAGATTTGTATTATCTTTTATTCCTATTTTTCCATGAACTTTTCAACATGTCCTCGTGTGTGTGTATATTTATGAGGCAGTGTTCACAATGTCCTCTCCCACAACAGAAGGAGATATAGTCTCTAATAGCCTAGGCCCTGGAGCGACATGGACATGAGTTCGAATGCTGCACCTCCACGTGTGAGTTGAATGGCTCTGCCCACAGTTTGTCCTCTACCAGCAGGAATGGTGCACTATCTCTCATTTCTATGAAGATCAAGCTGCTTGAGGCACCAATCAGGAGTGGTTTGCACAGTGTGCTGCAGCTATGACTGAAGAACTTGGAAGAAAGGTGACCTTGGCATTAGACTAATCGAAATGCAGGCGGTGGGGAGAGGGAGAGTGTCCAGGCAGGGGTTCCAAACCCTGGCTGCACAGTGCAAATACCTGATGAGCCTGGGTCCCCCAGAACATTCGAGCTGGAATCTCTGGGCATGGGGACAGGGCATTGGTGTGTTCAAAAGCTCCCTGGAGGCTCTAAGTTGGGGTCAAGGTTGAGAACCACTCAGGGTCTCCAGGTCTGCGGTGAGCTCAGGAACCTTATCCCACGGCAGAGAATAGACTAGCTGTGTCCCTTCTGGAAGGGCTGCCCAGGGAAACTGGCCCAGTGGCCTTTCACTATGGGACTAGCAGGTTCAGAGACGGGGATGCAAGACATGCATTCTCCACTGAAGGGCGGGGACATTTCCCTGCGTGCCTCCATGACCAGGATTAGTACCTACATTGAACCAGGTCTGGGCAGCACACGGGGAGCAAAAGCGGATCGACTGCCTTTTGTTATGGGGTGACTGGTCTAATACGGAGCTGGAATCGGATCACCATGTCGATTCAAGGGTGGGGACCCAGCCTGGGGACCTTGAAGAATTCCTGAGGAAGAGTCTTGGCTTGAGTTGTAGCGGGTGCACAGGGCCGCCCAGGTACAGAGCAAGCAGAGCTGCTTCCGGGCGGAAGGACTGGAGACCAGTGCAGAGTCCAGGGGCAGGAGCAAGCTTGCACCAGGAAGAGAACAGCTGGGCAGCAGGCAGAGGCCAGAGCCTGCACGGCTTTGCAGATTCTGCTTAGGGTCTGGGCCCCTCTCCTTAAGGGCAAAGGGGGACTCTTAAATTGAGGCATTTTAAGTAGGGTGAAGAGGGGGATGGCAAGATGAAGTTGACTATCCCTGAAGCCCGCTTGCTTCCTGGCACTGCGATGCCAAGGGCCGAGGCCATGGCAGGAGGAGAGGGACCAGCTGAAGCCCTCCATCTCTGCTGGGGTCCTCCAGTGCCCGCTCAGTTCCTTATGGAAAACTGCAGTGGCCCTGACCCCAGTGTGTGGGGCTGAATCTCTCACATATGGTGGGGCA
>NW_007728199.1:229021-233704 GCF_000696425.1 Galeopterus variegatus | reverse complement strand
GCAAGATGAAGTTGACTATCCCTGAAGCCCGCTTGCTTCCTGGCACTGCGATGCCAAGGGCCGAGGCCATGGCAGGAGGAGAGGGACCAGCTGAAGCCCTCCATCTCTGCTGGGGTCCTCCAGTGCCCGCTCAGTTCCAGGGGGATGGCAAGATGAAGTTGACTATCCCTGAAGCCCGCTTGCTTCCTGGCACTGCGATGCCAAGGGCAGAGGCCATGGCAGGAGGAGAGGGACCAGCTGAAGCCCTCCATCTCTGCTGGGGTCCTCCAGTGCCCACTCAGTTCTTTATGGAAAACTGCAGTGGCCCTGACCCCAGTGTGTGGGGCTGAATCTCTCACATATGGTGGGGCAGAAAATATCAAAGAACCTTTGCTATAGATTTTACCCACCAAGGACCTGATCAGTAATGCAGCTTCCAGAAATGTTGACACCAGCGACCACTGCAAAGAATGTCCTCCTCCAGGGTAAACTATTCCACTGGGATTCCAGAGTGTCCATCGCCCTTTGAGAGTGTAGCGTTGAGAGTCTGGCCACCCATGTGGCACTGGTTCCATCCATTTCTGGCCTAGAGAGGCTGCGGACCTGGTCACTGGTGAGGACCCAATAAGGATGTCATTCAGGGCTTCTCTCGCCTCTGCTTGGAGGCCACGGCTCCTCTCATCTCGGATGCCAGAAGTGAATGTGTTTGCTGAGTATGTTTCTTCATTGTGGGAGCCGCCATTCTGGGTGGGGCCCACCCTAGGCGGGGCGCCTCGGTCCCAGGCTGTCCTCCTGAGGCAGCAGGGCTGAGCCAAGGAACAGCAGGCAGGGGAAGGGGGCAGGGCTCATGGCCTCACTCTGACCTTTGACCCAGAGGTCGAGGAATTCCATAGTCCCGGGCATGGAGTCTTGGGAACAGATGTGTTGTCTTCAATTAACAGTTACAAAGAAGTCCAGATGAAATTCAGTAACCTGGGTGAATATTTCAGCACAATGACTGGCATACACCATACATTAGAGCTTTACGTTTATTATGAATGTTTATTCCAGTGACTCTCAAGAAAAATAGTATGAGTTAGAGAACTGGATATTGAGCATGTGTTTTAAAATATTTGCTGTTCATTATCTCAATTAATTTTTGCAATGGCAGTGAGATACGTGTCATGCTATTGTACGGATAAGGAAACTGAGGATCAAAATGGTAGCTTGGCCAACGTTGAGCACGGTGTGGCAGAGCAGCGACTCAGCTTGCAGAGCACCTCCTTTCCACGGCCCACGGGAGCTTCTGCTTGTTCCCAGACACCTGGCTGAGTCTCCACGAGCTCATTTTGTGACTCTATTAGTCTGCTAGGGTTGCCACAACAAATGCCACAGCCTGGGCAGCTTAAACAACAGCAGTGTGTTTTCTCACGGCTGTGGAGGCTGGAAGTCCAAGCGCAAGGTGCAGGCAGGGTCGGTTTCCTGAGGCCTTTCTCCTTCGCTTGCAGATGGCCGTCTCCTTGCTGTGTCCCCACATGGCCTTTCCTCCCCATGTGTCTCTGTCCTAATCTCTTCTTGTGAGGATGCCAGTCATATTGGATTAGAGCCCAGCCACATGACCTCTTTGTACCTTAATTACCTCTTTGAAGGCCCTGTCCCAAATACAGATGCATTCTGAAGTTCTGGGGCTTAGGGCTTCAACACATAAATTTTGGAAAGACACAGTTCAGCCCCCAACAGTGACCAAGTAGTTTGGAAAAAGCTCTTTATCCTTCACTCGCCGTGGATGTCTGCTTGGCTTTTCACATCAATTCAGTCACTGTGTACCCAAAGTTATTTTTCATCCTGCAGTTGCAAAAGGTTTTCACTCTGAATGGTTGGGCAAATGTCAGGATTAAGACAACTCACTCCAGAGATGAGGTAGGAGAGGATAGGTAAGACGAAGCAGCTGTCTCCAGGTGTCAGTCTTCAGAGGAGATTCCTTCTTAATTTCCCTGAGGGTCAGGAGGGATGAGTGGATGCCGCTGGCAAACACCGAAGCACTTAGAGAGCGGTTTTCCTTAAGGGGGTGGTAAGCCCACCTGTGCTGTGCAGGAAGCAGTTGCACGGGTTCTGTCCTCAGCACCAAATAGATGCATGAAGGACATGGGTTCCAGGGGTTCTCCAGCCACGTGCAAGGGCGTGCTGAGGGGCCCCGGTCCCTTTGTTTACCTTCTCTGAGCCGCAGCCTTCTCTTTAACACATATAAAAAGGTGGCTTTCAAATGTTGCTGGAAAAAGGAAATGTTAAAATCCAAAAGGATGATGAAAGAGAGCAGTAGTCACCTTCTTACTAAATATATTCTATAACCTTTTGACTCGGGGATAATGGACTACATCTCAAATCTGCTTGGTTTGTTTTGCAAAAATAAATTAACATATATGGAGAAGAGACACGGGGGCAGAAACGTGCAGTGTGCGCATTCATTTGGTGCCTGGCACTTGGGGGGAGACAGCTGGAGAGAGGGGGAATTTAATTTCCTGGGGCCCACACGGCTCTGAGTGATTGGCAGGCTAATTTTGCTCTCCACTAGGCCTGTATTGAAAGGAAGTGAAGATTCAGACAGCAGCCAAGAACTATTCCTTGCTTTGGCAAAAATTCCAGACCTCATCAGAAAAATCAAGAACTAGACTCAGAGACTTCAGAGGGCCAGGGGAAAGGGGATTTTTTAGGTAATGATAATAATTACATATTGTTAGAGCATCCTTTTGTAAGTATTCTTCTCCTATTTGGTCTCTGATTAAGCTTATTAAGTTTTAAGTTAGTAAGCTTTTGTTATGTAAGAGTCTCAGAGAGTAAATAAATTGCCTGAGAACACACAGCAAGTTACTGACAGATGCAGACCTCGAACCTGGTTCTTCTAAACCCAGGTTTAGTCTTTTTCACCCAACTGTGCAGGCTCCTCCAGAGCCCCGTACAAAAGTGTCTACACAGCCAGGTGTCTGGTTGACCTATCTAGAGAGCAGCGAGCTAGAGTGGCTTAAAGACTTTCCTTTCCCATCACCTTCTGCTTTTCTGGGATGGTCTATTCTAGATAGCACACAAGCAGTTAAGAGCGCAGATATTGTAGTCAGACAGACACAAGTTCAAATTCAAGCTTCAAGGTCAGATGACTTTGAGCAAATTATCTCATCACTTTAAGCCTCGATTTCCTTGTTGTAGCAAGAGGATGATAAAACTGACATCATAGGATTATTCTGAAAAGAAAATGCGTGTGTGTCGTTTAGCAAGATGTCTGGAACTCAGTAAGGGTTAGCTTTAAAGAAATGTAACAAAATCATCCTTGCCCAAAGATTGGGGACTCCAGCATCCCCAAAGCAGGCTTTGTGAGGGGGCGGGCAGAGGCTCGTCTTGTTGTTGAGGACGATGCACTCCTTTGTTTCGGTCTCTGCTAGAAGCCACCACACACAGCCCACCTCACACTAACTGCTGCCTCCTGAATCCCAGAGATCGCAGAGCCCGAGCAGCTCAAGCTCTGTCAGGTGGTCAGGCCCTTGTCCTAGGCCAGGGCTGCTGCAGACAGGCAGGGGGGTCAAGGAGCCACAGGACCCAAGGGGGAGAGAGAAATGGAGGGAGAGAGATCAATGCCAGGCCCCAAATGATTAACTATGCCAACCTGGGGCTCTGAAGCCAGGGAGATAGCCAGATCGATGGCTTCCAAGCAATTGAGGAACCTGGTGCCTTCAGCAGTGACCGGGCCGGGTGTGCAGTGGGGAGACAAAACAGAACTCTGATTCTGAAAAATGTCTTTGCTCCTTGTCACCTTTCAAAGGCAAAGCCACAGTCTTGTGAGTATGCATCTAAAAATATGCATGTGTGCGAGCATGTGCTGGGGGTGTCTGTGTGTGCAGACACTACCCCTGCCCTCTTATTCCACAAGGGCACAGGAGTGCTGGGGAGTGTGTTATTAGATAGGTGCAAACAGAATTTTATTGCCCTGGTTCCAAGAATTGTAGCATACTAAAACTATTCAAATATAGCCCATGTACATACATACTCTCCAGAAAATTTTTCTGGACAATTAACGTACTCTATTACCTCCTTATTAGTAGGAAATTCTGAGGCACTGACTCCATCTATCACAATCATCTGGTCCGCCTGCCTCTGAGCTGACAAGGCAGGCTATGGTGTGCAGAGGAGGAGGAGCCGGGGAGAATGTGGCCCCGCCCTGCCTCTACCTCCTTCCCTGTGCAGAGAAGCAGGCACGACAGGACGGTGTCCTAAGAACCTAGGTTGCAGCCCTTACTCTACAGAAAGTTCAAAAGAACGTGCATGTTCCAACTGAGTCAATGACCCAACCTGCCTCCACCTACAATTCATGACGTGACCGTGGCTAAGAATCCTGCCTTTTTGCTGCCCAGTGGGCAGGATTCAAGGAGTGTGTCTCGGTCGCACGTTTTCTTTGCTTTCAAAGCAGGGTGGGCGTTGTGGAGAGCCCAGGCTTGGGCAGGATCCAGAGAGACAGCAGCTTACTTCTCCCCATTACGCGGGACAAATACCAAGAAGGGTTCCCAGATGTGTCTACAGTCATGAAAATGTGACGCGAGTCATGAAAAGGTGACGCGAGTCACAGTGTCTTCTGAGAGAATACAACAAAAGACCACAGGATTGGGATATGACAGCAGGAGATGTTTCATGATTTTCCGTGTACAGTGACACTTTTCCCAGTTTAGAGCAGGAAGTTGG
>NW_007728199.1:225131-228842 GCF_000696425.1 Galeopterus variegatus | reverse complement strand
GAGATGTTTCATGATTTTCCGTGTACAGTGACACTTTTCCCAGTTTAGAGCAGGAAGTTGGGTTTTGAGCTTTTCCCCCTCCTTTATTTGTTGAAAGTGAGGAAAAGTTGATTTGAAGCACATCTGTGAATCAAAGTTTTAGAAATGGAATTAAACACATTTAATAAAATCTAGTATTTTTGCCTCTTTGTAAAATTTCTGAAGTGTGCACTCTTGGGTGTGTACAAGGTCATTTCCTCCGAGGTCTTTGACATATATTGAAGTTTCTCCCCCTTCTACCCACCCACCCCCTGCTCAGTTCTGTTTATCTCCCTTAATTGGACATAAGACAGGACTGCGTGTTTTACATATTTTTATTGAATTGAGTTTTATGTTCCAGTCGAGATTTACAGGCTGTTAAATGGGATGTTTTACATTTCTCTCTCTCGCACAAAGAAAATAACAACTGCTTGTGGGGCAGAGCCATCAGTCAATGACATCAGCGGATCGTTGGCACAGGGGTGGGGGTGGGGGGCACTTTCACTCTAATCTTAGGGGGAAGCAATTGAATTTAAGAGCAGTAGAAAGCCCTAACTAGTCTGAAACTTTGAAACGCCTTCCTTGACTGGCCCAGAGGACGAACAGTGATTATCATGACAAATCAGCTGCTGGCTTTTTCAGAAAGCCACTCTGCTTCATGCTAAAGAGGAAATAAGTAACGTTTCAGCCTGGGCGACCAGGCAGGAACACAAAAACACACTGACAGTAATCATGCAGCCCTCAACATGAAGTAAAAGATTCTTAATGTACCAGATCTCAGTTTCCCCATAACCCCCTTTCTGATCAGAAAATTCCATACCATTTTCTGGCCCATCATGGCAGGCATCCCAGTTTTCCACATTCCTAATTTTCCTCCTCGGAATGTTTTAATTCTGTCTGTCCAGATATAAACATATGTTCTCCCACTTCCTCTAGCACCTACTCACAGCCAAGTAGCTGCTCCAAAACATTAGGTCACAAAGCCCCAAATCATTTCCAACTTGAAACCTCACCAGGGAAAGTCACCGGCCTCCATGTTATAGGACCGACCCCTTTCCAAGAGCAAAGACATCACCACCTTAAAAGCCACAGCATGATGTGGACCTCCAGTCCTGGGGAGGCTTCGCCACTGAGTCTGGGGGAAATGCCCCTGCCAGTCCATGCAAAGGAAGGGGAGGTGAGCGGGCACCTACCTGCGCGGCCCCTCGACTCCACCTCTTCCCACCTTCCCCGTTCCTTTTTCAGCTCATTTTTTTTTCCATTTTAAAAACATCCAACTTTGCCTTGGGGATGAGCAGAATGAAATGTCACTTACCTATAAAAGAGAGACAGAAGAGAAAGCCATGCATCACGTTATGTACACGTTCTTTGAAATCAAGGCCAGCTTCCGACTTTGAGACTGTAACAATGAGTGACTATTATTTTTTCATCCATCTTTCTATATTTAATAAAACCCAGAATTTTGCAAAGAGCCCATCCCCAGGGTCCAGCCTCCCTTCGTGATTTTCCTTTTGTTTCATCGCTGCTCATGGTCCCTGTTCACTGCCCTGGCCCCCTGCAGCTGCCCCCTCTCCTCACAGAGGAAAGGTCAGGGAGGAAGGAGGGGACGTGCACAGACCGCTGAGGTCAACGGAGGCCCTTGACGTGGGCACCAAGGTTGTGGGGTGCGAGGAGCCTCTTTTCTTCCGGGTGGCAGAGGTGGCGGGGACACAGGGTCACGGAGGGCTAGGGTGGTAGGTCAGCCCCCCTGCAGGGCGACCTTCTGCCCAGACTTTTTCCAATGGCTGTGGCTCTGGGTCTTTCTCCTTTCTTTCGCTCGCCCTCACCCCTTCGTCCCTCCTGGTTAGGGCTCAGATGAATTCACCCAGGGCTGCTCTCTCTCCCCTCTTTGCCACACAGTGTCTGTGGTTCACCTTTGTGTTCCCATTCAGAACTGCTTCTGCAGAAAGTGCTCCTTATCATAGCACCGTAAGCCAGCAACAACCTGCATGGGTCATTTTGTCCAGTCCTCTGCCTCACAGCAGGATCCAGTGCGAGCAGGATCCATCCGGGTCCTAGCAGACACTCTGAGACCCCCGGGATGTTGAGTCTACACCTTGCCTGGCTCTTGGTCCCAAAGGCTGCCCTGTTCACACAGCCAGTTCCTCAGAGCACACCGACTGGGTCCCCGGCTGCAGGGAAGCCAGGATCTCCACCTTCCACCTGCAAGAACAGCTGCCGCCACATCCTGTGATCTCCTAGCACGCTTACACATTCCCGCACAGCTTGCAGTGGCCTGTCAGTGTTTCTTTCTATGTCTGAATAACTCAGTTCTTTTTAGCCTCCTCTTAGAGATTTTAGTTTTCCATCTTTCCTCCTCCAAGCTACTCTGAGACCCTCTACAGAGCACAGCCAGAGCTGAGAACCAGATAGAAAAGCAGCCACCTGCCCCCTTTTGCCTGATTTTGGGGCTGCACTCCCCAAAGAGGTTTCCACTAAAGATGCTCCACACAAAATGGAATTGTTGTCAAATAGTTTGGAAAATCCTTTCTCCTCTCTGAGATTCACGACCTCATTAAGATATTTAAGACTTGGAGAAGGTTAGAGGTGAAGAGCCACACTTAAGATTTATCTAAAATTATTTGATTCAGAAACATCCTACATATGACGTAAAGCACTGTGCTTCGGATGGATGGCTACTTTTTGTTTGTTTGTTCTTGTTATGGATGTCCAACTAAAAACAATTCTGGTTTTGCCATAGGCTCTGGCAAGAGGATGCTGAAATCGATGGCCTGCCGTGCCCCGTAAGAAGCAGGGGCCGAGGACTCAGAGGATGGGGCTCCAGCTCGACTCCGTCCCCCACTCAATGTGAGGAGCCACCACCCTGCTCCCCACAGCTCCTCATCTGGAGAGGGAGAGTTCTGTGCACCTGCACACCCCACTGGGGGTGCTGTGAAGCTGCCAAAATACCTTAAATATGCTTTGTAAACTGCAGTGAGCAAAGAGTTTTAAAGGTTTGGTGTTATCAGAACTGCCATCCTTGGGGCTCACTCATGGAAAAAGAGAGCACTTGGCCTCAGCTACCCCGGCGAGCTGGAGAAGAATGTGTGGTTTTAGTTTTCTCCAGCCAATGAGTACTCAGGAGCTAGTGTGCTCTGATTATTTCTCTGACCCTGGACCCTGAGGGAGGGAACTGACCCCATAGGTCTTCCTCCATCTCTAATATCTGTGCCTCTGAGTTTCCCTCTAGTGCACAGGAATGAGCTCTCTGCCTTCTCAGTGTTTGCACCTTTCAAAGCCTGTAGTCCTGTTCAGCCTCTGCTCTGTGGTTTTCCAGCTGGGCAAGTTTCTCAGCAGATCAAGAACCTCTAAGTGGGGGAAGGAAAGTGAGAAGCTGCTGAACCAGATCAGGGCACAATGCCTCATCTTCCTCCATTATGACTCTTGAATAAGAGATGACACACGACAAACGGACATCACAACCATAACGTGTCGAAGCAGGTTCACTGATCATAAGAAATGCACTGCTCTGGCAATTGATGTCAATAGTGGGGAGGCTGCGTGTGCAGGGACAGGGGGCCCATGGGAGCGCTTTGTGTTTTCCACTTAGTTTTGCTGAAACCTAAAATTTCTCTAAACAATAAAGTTTACTAATTAAAAAAAAAAATCTTGGGCCGGCCTGGTGGCGCACTGGATAGTGCGCCACTTGGGAAG
>NW_007728199.1:217520-224452 GCF_000696425.1 Galeopterus variegatus | reverse complement strand
ACGGGGGCGACACTGAGGGTTGCGATCCGTTGCCGGACACGGAAAAAGACAAAAGAC
Source organism: Galeopterus variegatus (assembly GCF_000696425.1). Taxonomy (NCBI): domain Eukaryota; kingdom Metazoa; phylum Chordata; class Mammalia; order Dermoptera; family Cynocephalidae; genus Galeopterus; species Galeopterus variegatus. Next base: position 224,395 of record NW_007728199.1, on the reverse strand, counting down.
AAAAAAAAAAAAAAAAAATCACTGCCCCTTAAGTTTTCATTCATTCAAGAAAATATTATCAATCACAATTTATTTGTAAGTCCCAGAATTATTTCTTACAGAATGGGAGAATTCTGGAAGACGACTGCATTTTCCGCATAGCGTGGAAAGAATGGAAGAAATAGGACTAAAACCGCAGCCCTGGGAGAGCTGGAAAACTTCATAGGAAGAGAGTAATATGTCTATAAAATGTTGGGGAGATAGAAAATCATGAACGTTGCCTCAAGTTTATTTCCCCAGCATACCCCTTCGTCTTTGGGAATCTCACCAGTCATTGAACCCCAGCTTAAGAGCCACCCCATCTCCGAGGACTTCTCAGAGCTCCTCTCAGAATGTCTGGCTCTTTTCTCCACACCCAGCAGCTTGCAACCTGCCTGGCACGTAGCCTTTCTTCCATTCTGACATCTATGGGGGTCTTCTGTGTCTACTCTGCTTCCACATTTTGACTTTGTAAGCTTGACAACATCCTAGCCCAGGATTTGCTGCAAAATGAGTCATAAGAAAGCGTTAGGTTTTCTGACCTTGGTGAATTTTGAATTGCAGATGAGAGATTGTGGATCCATACACACTATGATATGTTGTGATAACACTGGGGCTGCAGAGATGAAAGATATGATCTCTGCCTCCTCATATTCTAGAGGGAAAAGCAGATGAGGAGAGCTGAGTTATAATATAGCATCATACTGACAAGACGGAGGCAGGCATAGGATGCTACGGGGCAGAGAGGAGAGGGGTCTTCCATTTGGGTGCTAAGAACAATGTACAAAAAGCAAAAACTGGAATTAGGTTGAGGCCATCAGGGACAACTTCAAAGAAGAGACCGGCTCTTTTTAGCAGCTCCCACTGAAATGCTGCATTAAAAAGTCTGCCATCTGCCGCATGTCCTCCAGCCCTCCACGGCAAGGGGAAGCTGCCTGCTCTTCCTCTCTTCTTGCACTGCAGGGCTCTGCCATGGGCTTCCCCACTGACCTGTCCCTAGATCTAAGGCTGGCCTCAGGAGCTCGCCTCTCTGAAGGGCTCGGAACCTGGAGGTGGGCTAGCCTGAAGATGGGTCATGCCACCCTCATGCTCAGCCACTCCCCGCTCTGCAAGCCCACCTGCTTCAGTGAATCGAGGGAGGGGGCCTGCTCCTTATAGGGCCAGTTTAAAACCACAAGTGGAGGGAGCGGCCCAACTGTTCAGAATTGGTTTCAGCTGAAGAGGTCCTCCTCCACACCTGCACTCCTCACGGTACCAGCGAGCACGGAGGACAGCTCAGTTCACCCTCAGGTCCACAGCCAGGTGCTGCTCAGCCTCTGGGAGCAGGAAATCATGTCCGGCTACTGCAGTGGCTCACGGGGCACAAAGGACTCAGGCAAATTCGTAATGTACAGATTCCAAATGTACTTCCAGTGCTCTCTGTGGAAATGGGTCAGCTTCCACGGATAGTGTTTATACCAACAGTTACATGCTTACTCCAAACTTGGACCAAGACTAGCTCTTCTCAAACACTCTCTCTGAAGACCTCTGGGCCTCCAAGAGCAGAGAGACAGGGTGAAAGGCAAGAGCTCAGGGCTCAGGTCCGGGCATGCTCCTTCCTCTCCTCCCACTCCATGCCCCATACTCCTGCTCTGTCCAAACTGGGGATCGGAAACCCAACAGCAGGAGCTCTGGCTGCACATCGGTTCTGCTGTGACCAGCAATGGCATCTCTGTCACTCCTGCTTCATGTCTACAAGGCCCTACGTCAACTCCCAAGTTCATCCATGTCACTGGGAGAACAGCTCCTGAACACCTGCCGTTATTCACTAGCTCAGAGTTCCAGCCCAGCCCATGCAGTGCTGCTGAAAGGAAGAGCAGAGAGGAGCTGTGGCTGAGTCCCCCTGGGTGGAGAGGTGCAGTGGGGCCATCTGGAGGTGCAGTATTCTGAGGCAAGCTTTAAAGAGCAGGGGGGTGGGCTGAAAATCTTTTCTCCAGCCAGCCCTCCACATGGGATGGGGGTGGAGCATGGTGGAATCTCTCACACTTTTCCCTGTGGTTTCTTCTTCTGTAGAATGCTGCTGGAGTGCAAAGCCTCCTACCCTTCCTACCCACATCTCCTCCATGCTCTGGGGAGAGGTCTGGCACTAACACTTGGTTGGTGGGTAAACAGAGGCCCAGGAAATGGCAGGCTGGAATCTGGTGAGTGCAGGGGAAATAGTGGAGGAGCAGGGGAGGATTGACCCCCAGTCCAGGCTGTCCTGCAACTGCCAATCCTGTTCTTTCCTAGGATGAGGGGGAGGTCTCCTGGGGGCCAGGAAACATGTCCAGCATGGGACAGGCAGATGCCAAGACGGGCTGTGGATTTGGTCTCAGCAGTTTAGAAGGCAGCAGCTTTTCTGCTGCTCTGAGGCTTCCACTGGGGACCAGAACTTGTCTGAGTAACCCCTTTCCTTCCCCTTCATCGGTTCACATAGAGCTTGGCTGTGTAGGAGATTTTCCTTTTCTTGCAGTGAGCATATTTATTGATTTTCAGACTCGGACAGAGCAAGGTGCTAAACATCTAGAGGATCTCAGTCATCCTCCCGCCAGCCCACCCTTCCTTCTCCACCACTCCTGGGTGGGGAGCGGGAGGGGCTCTGAGCTGAGCAGGGTCTACAGCCCCAGCCCGCTAGCTGCCTAGAGCCCCCTCCTCTGTGTCACTGACAGCAAAGTGGCCAGAGATCAGCCACTTGTGCAGCCTCCTGTGCAGAACAAATGAGCCACAGGCTTCCCTGTGTCTCCAGAAGCCCCAGGAACTGTTGCTGATGTGGCCTTGCTTCATGTCCCCTGTTTTTCCTTGAGGAGTCTCCAGAATGGGAGCTGAAAGGTACCCACTAGACACTACTCATTAGTGTCTTCTCCTGAATGACTGGGCAAGTGTCTGGAAATTTCTAAGAATTCCAGAAAACAAAAGGATAGTAGCCAAAGTTCTGGGGGTAGAGTAAAGATCAGAGGCCCCCTTTTCTCAACAGCAGGCCTATTAGACTACTAGGCTGCTGGGTCTCAAGTTTTTGCTGCACATTAGAATCACTTCAGAAGATATGAAAAGTTCCCGTACCCAAGCTGTGTCCCAATTCAATCAAAGCAGAATCCCTGGGAGTGGGGCCCAGACATCATGTTTCTAAAAACTCTCTAAGTGATTCCAACGTGGAGCCAAATCTGAGAACCAGTGCGCTAAAGCATGCATGCAGACTACCAGAGGGCTGGTTACAACACGCACACTGAGCTTTAGGTCTAACGTTTCTGACTGAGTAGGTTTGAGCTGTGGCCTTTCTGAGCTGCAGGGTGATGCTGTGGCTACTGGTAGGGGACCAGACTTTGAGAAGCATTTCAGTCCCTGAGGCTCTTGGAAAGAAAAACCGTCTGGCCTGCAGGAGTTACTTTCCATTACGACTGCAGTTTGCATGGCTGTGAGGCCCCTCACTTCCTACCATGCTTACCTGGGATAGACAGGAGGGCACCAGCCCTGCCGTTGAGAAAAGAGGCCACCTGGCTTTCTGTGGGCATCCAAGGGCTATGCCTACCATCACTGAGCACAGCCCTGGGCACATCTGTATATCTGTCGAAATAATCAATGAATGAACCATCCATTTGACAGGAGGGGAGGCAGGAGGCTTTCACACCGTTTCTGATAGAGAGGAAGGCAGTATATGCTCAATCAACAAATATATAACAAACACCCATACACCTTTCTGATAAGGCTGGAGGCTGTATTGAGCTGAGACAGGGTTTTTGCCGGGATAGGATGTTGTAATTTACAGCCCCCCTTCAATGCATCTCACTCATTCCACAAGCCACTCCCAAGTAGAGCCCAGCAAGAGGCTGGGGGGACTGAACCCCTCAGGGGCTGCAGTGGTGTGGTCCCCGTCTGAGCCTCACACTGGAAGCTCCTCCAGGACTGCACGCATGCACCTGCCCCATGCTGTCTGCCCATGACTCTGGGGTGGAGCTGGCTCCACCCTTACATCCTGCTAACCACCTCGCGCTCTGCCCAGACGAGGCTGGGGGCCACTGCCCCCGGCTGTTTGCTGACGACACAGCGCATGTTTTCCTCCTTCTCCAGGACTGCTGTCCCCAGACCAGGCATGTGCACATTCTGGAGGCAGACCCTTTCTCTGTGCCCTGTCTTCAGTCATGCTGCAGCGGGAGGATGAGCCAGGGGCTGCATTTTCTCCCTCCTCCTGAGCTTGCTCATATAGTAAAACACAGAGGCCCCACTGTGACTGCTGATCACATCCAAGGCACAGCAGCTTTTGAAATTCATCAGAGATTTCTCCACTGCTGCAGCCAGCCAGGCCCGAGCCTTGCCCTCCTTCAGGGACTGCTGGCTGAGGCCAGTCCTCTGCTAGGAGCGGGGGAACTGTGAAGTTGTTTTTCCAACAAGCCATATCTGTTTCTTGAGGCTAAGAGAGACAGTAGGTGGAGGGAGACATGTGAGACAGAGAACAAAGGAGAACACAAAAAGAACAGCTTCAGAAACAGAACCATGAAAGGTGAAGAATACAGAAGAGAGACTGTGAGGTCTCTGTCTCCTTTCCTGCCTTCCCCTTCTTTCTGGAGCTAGTCTGGGGTCCACACAGAGTGCATCAGGGGGGACCTGGTGACAGAGGCCTGCTCCGTGCAGCCCCTGGTGAGTCTTGCTGTGGCCCTTCTTGTAGGCTGGCAGCTGTATTCACGCCACCGCCTATGATCTATGGGTTTTATGGAGATGTTTAGGAGATTGGTAATAACATTGCTCCAGTAAACAGTCTGGCAGGGCAGTAAAAGATGAAGGCAGTTGCACAGGTTGCATTCCAAGTGGCTTTCTGAAAGTGAAGTGACCGCCACCAGCAGCCACCTGTGCCAGGGCTGACTTCCCGACCCGACGGTCCAAGCCCTCGATTTGTGCAGACTCTTGCCCCACTGCAGGGAGGAGTAACACAGGAGGCCTCTTCACTTGCTGGCTTGCTTGCACTCAGGAAGTGGGTCTGGTTCCCTCCTCTTCCCTTCAAGCCGCCCAGCAGCCAGGGGAGAGCATGCTGGGCCGGGTCTCCCTCCTGAACCTCCAGAATTCCGACTCCATGGAGTCCCCCACACTAACCGGGACCCACTCTTCCTCTTTCCAGAGTTAAGGTGAGTCAGCGGCTGTCTTGGCCTAAGTTGAACTGCTATTGTTTGACAACACTGCTGAGCAGCAGTCTTCTAGAAAGATTGACTGTGAGTGTGGGTTGAACACTTGGGGATTTGAACCTGGGACCCTCGGAGCTTCATGTCCCTCTGTCAGCCGTGTGGACTTGAGTCTGAGCCCCAGGCCAAGTGAACCAGGACTGGAGCACCATCTTGCTTTGTTCTGGTTTGTGGCCACTGGAAATCTGAATATTATTTTCAGGACACTGACCTTCCCAGTCAATATATTTGGTTGCCAAGGAAGCCTCCTCAGGGACTGTGGGGTGTTCCCTCAAGCCCTTTCTCACTGAAAAGACATCACAATAGTGACATCGGCATTCACTTGCTGCACAGAATCCCTTCAGGTCCTTTGTGCTGCATTCAGTGCTCACAGAAGCCTTGGGAGGCCGACACTCTTCTACACTCCTATCTTACAGGAGGGACACAGATGCTAGAAAGCTTGCCGTTTGCACAAGGTCACAACTTGTTAACTCATTGACCCAGAATTCAGGGGCAGGCCCCAATTCCTGCTTCCGCAGTCCAAGGACCCTGCTGGAAGAGCATCAGAGACTCCAGGACAAAGAGCAGCACCCTGGGAGGCACCCAGCGGTTTGGGCCTGTGTCCCTCTCTGCTCACCAGCTTTCTCAGAGCAGCACAGCTGAGAGTATATCCAAGAATCCTACCAGCATCAGTGAATAAGCTTTACCCCACAGCATCTGTCAGGAATCTCACTTAAAATTTACTATTGAATATGTCCAGTTGATTCAGGTGCAGATAGTAATGAGTAGTTAATTCTCAATAAATGTTTTTAATAACTGGTTGGTATATATCCAACTTGTTTTTTGACTAGATATATTTGGAATTTCTGTGGTAGTTACTATGTGTTAAATGAAAACCAACAGGTTATTAGAAACATATTTATTGAGGATTTATTCTGCAATAACCACCTACACAGTATCTATCAAAGTAAATGCTCAATAAATGCATATTCAGGGAGCTTAATTTAAATTCTTTTTACAAAGAAAAATTGAAAATACTTTTGAGAGGAGTTGGCAGTTGCAAAACCTAGGAGCTAGGGTTTCTTGTTCAGTTACCTAAAAAATGACAGTATTCTGTTCTTTCTCATCTATGGATTTGTAAACCACATGTAACAAAAAGAAGATACACCAAAAAAACTAGGATTCCTGATCCGTATATTAAATTTACATGTAATTTATTAAATGGATTAAAGGATTAAATATACACCCTGAAACAATAAAACTTCTTAAAGAAAACACATGAAAAACACTTCAGGAAGTAGGACTGGGCAAAGACTTCATGAATACGACCCCAAAAGCATGGGCAACCAAAGGAAAAATAAACAAATGGGATTATATCAAACTAAAAAGCTTCTGCACAGCAAAAGAAACAATCAACAGAGCTAAAAGACAACCAACAGAGTGGGAGAAAATATTTGCAAAATATACATCTGACAAAGGATTAATATCCAGAATATACAAGGAACTCAAACAACTTTACAACAAGAAAACAAGTAACCCAATTAAAAAATGGGCAAAAGAGCCTTTCTAGGCATTTTTCAAAGGAAGATATATGAATGGCCAACAGACACATGAAAAAATGCTCAACATCACTCGGCATCTAGGAAATGCAAATCAAAACCACACTGAGATATCATCTCACTTCAATTAGGC
>NW_007728199.1:210336-216688 GCF_000696425.1 Galeopterus variegatus | reverse complement strand
ACTCTTCACAATAGCTAAGAGTTGGCACCAGCCCAAATGTCCATCATCAGATGAGTGGATATGGAAAATGTGGTATATCTACAAAATGGAATACTACTCAGCTATAAAAACGAATGAAATACTGCCATATGCAACAACATGGATGGACCTAGAGAGAATTATATTAAGTGAAACAAGTCAGGCACAGGAAGAGAAATATCACATGTTCTCACTTATTTGTGGGAGCTAAAAATAAATAAATACACAAAAAAATGGGGGGGGAAAGACACAACAATCACAATTCCTTGAAGTTGATACAACAAGTGAACAGATGTGAGGTTGGGAGGGAGGGGAGAGGGAGGTTTTGGTATTTTGGTAATGGGCCACAATAATCAACCACATTGTATATTGACAAAATAAAATTAAATTAAAAAAAAATTTACATGTAATTTATTGATGATTAATAGTATCTAGGGGACTGAAAACATTTGGAGCTGGCACTGGAATCTTCCCTCCCCTGTCTCCAAACAATAACTCATTTATCATCTCAGGAAGGATGCAGAGAGGTTTCTCGATATTTCCTTACAATTAAATAACAGGATTTCCCAGTATTTTTTTTCTTTTTTAGATAATCAGGTTTTTTTTTTTCTGCTGTTTGAGCTCATTTCCTATGAGCCCCAGCAATGGTGAACACAGTCAGCTACTCTTGCTGCGGTCCTCAACACAGCCCGTCTTACACTGATGCTGACGACAACGGCAATAGCTGTTTGCTGGGAACTTTCTAAGAGCCAGGCACATGATCTCATTTTATCTTCATAAACATCCTTGTGGCAGTGTCGGTACTCTTGCTGTTTTTCAGTCTTTAAGGGAAGTTTAGGTCTGAAGGTGAGACTGGATTCCCAGAGGCTGTGCCAAGAGCAAGGAGCAGTGCTGGAGAAGGGCCTGGAGGGGGTGGGCGTGGACCGCCAGCATCAAAGGAGGACGGAAGTGCGGGAGCAGCAAGGGCGCCTGGACCAGGTGTACCACATACCTCTGGGGCCACACCTGAGAGTGACTCCAGATTACGAGGCCGTTGTTCCTAGCATCGCGTTTGCTTTCCCTCTCAGAGAACATGGTCTCTCAGTGAAATGGCACGCTGGACCACCTCACAGTTCCTGCTATGCCATGAGCAGCCTGTGTGGTTTTGCACGGAGCTGTATCTGTGCCTCATTTCTCATCTGAGACCCAAGGAGGTGAGAGAGGTGATGCTGAGGGTCCATCCTGTCAACCGTCTGTGGCTCACTTCATCAGGCCAATGGGAAGAAGCTTATCTGCTCAGATGCTAGAGCCCCAGCCCTGGTGCCACTGTCAATCTGTTGTCGGGTTCCTGGAATTGCATACCTCATTCGGGGGGCGGGTTGTCAGTCCAGAAAACGCTACTTTTGCAAAGCAAGCCTATTTAACAGTCACCAGTGACTCAGACATTTTCACTCCAAAAGTTAAAAAAGGAACGCACATGGTGCTTGGTTTTTCATAGACTGTCATCCACTTGCCTTTAACCTACCTGGCCACTGTCTCTACTGGCCGGGTCTAGGAGAATTTAACCCCCCCCCAGTCTCTCTCTCTCTCTCTCTCTCTCTCTCACACACACACACACACACACACACACACACACACACACACACACACACACACACACACGTGCACTTTCTTATCTACAATGCGTCTACTGAACGAGGTGATTAACTCCTTGACCTTATGAAGCTCCAGTGTAACCTCAGAGAATAGATAGTATCTTGTTATCTTGTAATGAGTTTTATGGCTTATTTCAGTACATTTCAGCCAATGTTTCTCTAGTGATTAAGGCAATTATCAGCCCATGCATTTCAGGATTATGAATGATGGAGCTCTCTCCAGGTACTGAAGGGAGCTTGGGAATGTTCAGAGCATTCTTATCCCATTCACTACTTACTACCACTCTGTCTCCCCAACATACGTAAACAGACACCACATTCTGTTCCTGGAAGCCCCACCTGCCCCTTCTACCCTGTTCTTGGATATGGTTATCAAAGGAATGACTGTTAGATTGGATTGACTTAAGTAAATCCCCTACTTACATTAACTGGTGCCATGCACAGTGCCATAATTACTATCACCCTTAATTAGGATTTAAGGAAATGAATAGCTTAAACTTTGCCTCTTCCGCTCCAATGCTAGCGCGTGGGCGGCAGGGCTTCTCCGAACACGTGTGGTTGTTAGCACAGCCGCCTTTCACTATGCACCTGGCACGCGGGCTCGACGCAGGGCACAGCGTCAGGCGATGTCAGGGGCCCGCTTTCTTCTCTGGCTTATGCTTTGCTATTTGTCAGTCCTTTTACTTTATACTTGAAATCATGTGACGCAGCATGATTTGTATTCATCTCTGTCTTCTTTCTGGATGTGCCACAAAAATTAGGAATATTCCAAGAATATTCATAAAATTATGAATTTTCAAGAGAAATGTGCAATATGTGGTAGGGTCTATATCCTCACACCATTTAATAAGTATAATATGGGGATAAGAGTGAGAGGAGGATTTACACTCCATCATCCACACTTTTACCCCCTGCCTTTTCATAGTATGAATAATCAAAGTATTACAAAGACGTGAGGTTGGTAAGAATGTATGTTACAAAAAGGAACTAGATACTTAGCTTAGTATACAATGTATGCCTAAGGGAAATTACCTAAAATAAGTATTAAAACCATCATTTCTAGGGTTTTTTTAAAACTTATTTATTTCCTTATTTATAAGGTACACATAGGTTAACTTTTTCTCCCAGCTTTGGTCCCTAAAAGAGCTTGACACAATAATATTTTGACCCAGCATGGTGTAGTGAAAAAACAGATACGATCTATATACCAGTTTTATCATTTACAAATGATATGATTCTGCAAAAAAATGTTTGTCTGCTAAGACTTAATTTTCTCATTTATTAAATGGTCATGATTTATAGAATTCAGGAATTTGGCAAGAATCAAATGAGATCAAATATGAGAAATACCCAGCAGACTGCAGGCTCGCCGCATGTGGGGTTGCTCACCCTCAAGGTGTTTTCGGTAGCTCACTCCTTGTGCTGGAAGCCACGGGGCTGCCTTAAAGACGTCTTCACTATAATCTTTTACATTGTGGGCCACAGGCAGTGTGGTGGTTGCTCTTTGCAATGCCATTCTCAAAGGTTAGCTATAGTCTGTGCCAGCCCTAGCACACTTTAATAACCTATTGATGTCTGTCTGTGCACTTACAAAAATCCTTAATGGTGAGACTCAAGTTTGAAGTAAGCTCTGAATTTCTTTCTTTGCTCAGGGCTCATATTTTCCCTGGATCAAATGCTTCTGAGTCTCAAGGACTTGCCTTGCTATTCTGGACCACTCTCCATGATCCACTTGACCTTTAGTTAAGGAAGGTTGGTGGGGGATTTAATCCCACTGATAAAATGTGTGGGATTTAAGATGAGTTAACCCAGAGTCATCAGGTGGTCCTTGTAGTATCTAAACTCCAAACTTTTCATGCATAGCCTAAGTCCTGGGAGCCCCATAAGGCAGTGTATCTGTTCTGCACCTCTGGCCCCATGTAATTCTGGACTTAGGGCTTTATACATCCCTTAGTGAGTGCATTACAGTGTGAACGTGGCCCACTTTCCTGTGAAACAGTGAGCACGTCCTTGTATTTCTTCTATAATATAAAAATCAATACTGAAAAGCAGGAAATACGCCTTACTGGGAATAGTAGGTTAAAATTGAAACAAAACTCTAAATGTTGAAAAAGACAAGATTGAAACTCCCTCTAGAGTCTATTTCATTTCAATTTTCCACTCTACATTTCTGTTTGGAGGTGTCAAGAACTGTATGAAGGTTATCGTATCTCCTCAGAAATCCCTGGCCAAATTGCAGGATTTGGCAAAGAGATTCCAAGTGTGAGACACTACACAAAGGATTTTAGTACTATTTATGCTAAAATGTACTCTAAAATGGTAAAGTACAATAAAAAATCTGGAACCTCATCTAAAATCTGCATGTATATACCACACGCTGAATATTCTGGAGAAATAATTGACTTGCAGAAATAGAAGTTCTGGACATTTTCTTTTCAAGTTGCTACTCATAGAAGAGAAAGAAAATGGGTTAAGGTATGGGGGAGAAAGTTGGACTTTTAGAGATTTTTCTATGTGAAATTTAGAAGAAAGGTGTATGCGTCAAAAATAGAAGCAGAAAAAAAGGTCAGAGGGCCGGCCCGGTGGCGCACTGGAGAGTGCGCTACTTGGGAGCACAGCGGCGCTCCCACCGAGGGTTCGGATCCCATGTGGAGACCGTTCCCGCTCACTGGCTGAGCGCTGAGTGGGCGCAACACTGAGGGTTGTGATCCCGTTGCTGGTCAGTAAAAAAGACAAAAAAAGGAAAAAAAAAAAAAAGAATAAAAGGTCAGATATTAAATATTTCGTCTAGTAGGCCCTACAGTCTCTGCCTAAGCTATTCAACCCTACTGTTGTAGGATCGTGGCAGCGGTAGATCATGTCGAAGAATGAGTGTGGTTACGTTTCTGTAAAACTTAATTTTTAAACACAGGCAACAGGCCAGATTTGGCCCACTGGACGTAGTTTGCTGAGCCCTGTCTTAGGTGATTAATTGTGTATTTGCCCTTGATGGCTGCCTGTAAAATAGACTTACCCTCTTATCAGTTTCTGTGTGCTAACAATGCACATGTACTTTCTAAACTGTTTACAAACGTGCTTCTGTACATACATATCTATATTTAAGACTGGTCTTGGGTTTCAGACTTAAGGTTCATAGTTAGGATCTAAGCCTTTCTTTGCACCTCTCTTTGCAGAGGCTAAGCATCATGGACATTTTGATACAGAATCATGTTGAGGTCATGATCCAGTCCCCACCATTAGCTGTTCATTCATTCTCTGTGCTCCAGACAACCCAGTGTCTACAGACCTATCCAAGGTCCTGTTAAAACACTGATATGAAAAATTAAACATTTGACCCTCCCAAGGAGAACTTCCCATCCCGTGGTGAAAACAAGAAGCATACACAAATTTTAAAAGACGCAATGTACAAATATTAAAAAACCCCGTATATATATAATCGACAAGTGCAACTGCACATCTAGCTATGCAGACCTAAATGTGTAAGAGCTGGAAGAATACCCAAGCACATAATCGGATGGAGGCTTCATGGAACAGGAAAATTTTAAAATTGGGTGTCTGTAAAAAGAGTAAGACCTGGCTTGAGGAGAAAGGAAAGATTTCACACAGTTTGGTTGGATACACAGAAGTTCTTTCTCTATTTAGCATGTAGGTCTGAAAATGAGGGGCATGGTTGAAATGGAACGAACGCCCTCTCACTCCTTTCCCCAGAATGTCTGCTGCCTCGGCCTCTCTCCAGCCAGTGGTGTCTGACTCCAGAACACTGTGTACTTGTAGAAAGGCTGGGAAGAGCAGACATACTGAGCAGGGACTGGAGGCACCTCTCCAGAGGAGGGCCTTACAGAGGAGAGATATCCCACAGTTCTGAAGCACATGGCCATGTCATTGGAACTCAACCATGCCACTTTCCTATCACCATGGGGCTGTCCTTTAACTTCTCTGTGCCTCAATTTTCCTAACTATATGATGGCTAATAATGTATTGACCTCCTGTGGTTATTGTGAAGTTCATTTATTGTAAATAAAGCACTTTAATAGGACTTGGAGTATAGTCAGGGCTCAATTCGTGGTACCTTTATATATGGACCTGGAATAAAGAGAGCCCCAAACCTGGACCCAGCGGAGCTTGGCAGAGTACACATCTGACAATGTTGTCTACCTGTCCACTGTAGAAGAAGCATTTGGTAGTTTTTGGAAACAAGTGTAACAAAATGAGATGAATGATGAAGTCCTAGCTCCCATTAGAAAACACATGAACATTGGGCCGGCCCGGTGCCGCACTGGAGAGTGCGCCGCTTGGGAGTGCGGTGGCGCTCCCGCCGAGGGTTCGGATCCCATGTGGAGACCGGTTCCCGCTCACTGGCTGAGCAGCGTGGTGCGGGCGCGACACCGAGGGTTGCGATCCCATTACCGGTCAGTAAAAAAGACAAAAAAAAAAAAAAAAGAAAACACATGAACATACATGTGCTTATTTCTATCCTAAATTCATTATCAGAAAAAAAACAACCACATAATTTCCCTTTATATCTAAATTGTCCAAAAGAAAGTGTATCTTCCAATCTTCTTAAGACAAATACGTCATATTAATAAAATATTTAAGAGAACAAATTGAAAAATCCTACAATGTAATCCCCTTATAAAAAGTCGTTCCTGGGCCGGCCCGGTGGCACACTGCTACAGTGTGCCGCTTGGGAGCGCGGCGGC
>NW_007728199.1:205762-209690 GCF_000696425.1 Galeopterus variegatus | reverse complement strand
AAAAAAAAAAAAGTCTGTTCCTAAAAGTTATATACCATTATAAAGAAAGTCCATACATGAAAGTATTTCTCAATCCCTCCTGACATACTGCACAATTATCTTGTATGGTATTTGGGACAATAAACTTCTATGGCAACTAATGAATTTGGGCAGGCTGTCAGCAAGAACAGGCTAAGCAGAAACCCCCTTTTGCTGGTACTGTTTGTTGGCCATGAGCCTGGGCCTGAGGAGAACATCTGGCTAATAATGAAATTAAGGCAACAGGAAATTCTCTGGAGCAGCCTCAGGCACAGGCCGTTGGATGAAGCTCCTCAATATCCCACCACATTCTATTGGAACCAGAAGTGCAGATATGATCCCATATATCACATACTCAGGTATTATCACATATATTCACAGATTCCATATGGCTAGGTAAATGGTTAGGTTAGATTTAATGTCATTAACAGCATTCATCCCTTGGGTCTTCCATGCCCGTGACGAGTACACACACGCACACCAGGTAAACTGTGTGCTGGAACAGTCACCAGGCTTCCCGTGGCACACTGGGAGAGGGCAGGCACACGGAAAGTGTCATATCAGCAGGAGTCTCCTGCTGATAGAGTCATCCCTTAATTCACTCTGAGCTGTGCCATTTAATTACCTTGATCCATGCTTTGTTTTGCTAAAATGAATCACAGATTGAGTATTACTTGCTGAAAATAACGACAGAGGCTTGAAGGGTTCTGTAATGGGAGTTGAAATATGATCTCTCTTTTTTCCTCAACCATCTTCTCATCCCCCTCTTCCCGAATTCCTTTCCAGTCTTTTTTGTTTCTTTTAAGTGTAAAATGTAAAATATTAATTCTGAGCAGGAGTAAAATTAAGCCCTCTGGAAATGACTCTGGGAAACCGAGCCATAGCCTGACTTAATTAAGAAGCGATTATGCTGAAGAGCCTATATTAAGGCTTCTCGTTTCTGGTACAGATAGAATTGCTTTTAGAGAAGTCAAGTCAGGCAACAGAGGGAGACTGAGGGAGAAGACAGCGTGATAATTGGACAGACGACAAAAGCAACGTTTGTGGTAGTGATGGAAAAAAAAGCAGTAGAGGAGATTTAAATGGGTTTGGACTTTTAGAGAAGTCAAGTCAGGCAACAGAGGGAGACTGAGGGAGAAGACAGCGTGATAATTGGACAGACGAGAAAAAGCAACGTTTGTGGTAGTGATGGAAAAAAAAGCAGTAGAGGAGATTTAAATGGGTTTGGAGATTTTGCAACTCCACCTTTCAGGAAGGTCAAGATGAGCTCATGGGTGACCGTTACTATGTTCTCCAAACTCTGGACGACCCCGGGATGGGCCGTGTCCATTTCCCTCCCTTGCCCTCCAGCTCAGGTGTCTGAACAGGCGGCAGAGTGAGCTGCCTGTATAACAAAACCCCAGGGAACATGGTTAGCCCCCTGCTGCTCTAGGGATGGCAACGACTAATTAGCCCCACGAATTTATGGGCCCCAGGGATGTGAGCAGATGGGTATTTAAGTTAACGGCAGATCCGATTTGTCCTCCATTAATTCCAGAGTGATACCTGAGTTTATTGGAGTTTTATATTGTTTCATTTGTTATGAAGTCAGTTCTCTCTCTTCCCCAAATGGTTATTCTTTTGACAAGCAGCTATCTGGATTTCTCTCCAGTTTCTAGAAAGGAATACAGACTCAACTGCAAATGGCTCTGACTTTCTAATGTGCTAGCGACTCCTGGGAGGCTGGTTTCCACCGGGTATCACCCAGAGCCCTCTTCCCAGGCCTTGCGTTCCTGAGGCTCCATTTGGCATTCATCACTGTCCATGCAGCCTGGCCATTTGTTCCAAAGTGGCTGCAGTTGGTGTCAGGAAGTAGCCCTTCTATAAATTACCAGAGTTTGATGGGTATCTTTTTTTTCGTTGTTGTTCTCCATTGAAGAGTCATTTTAAGGGTCAGAAGTCTTAAAATCTGGGATATTGGAGTTCTAAGGGAACCGGATGATTGCCTATTGAAGTAATTTGCAAGGACTGTATCACTCATGGCCACCACCAACTCTCATCCCTACTCCACACCCTCCCCAGAAAGGAATTGGCAACCGTAGCTTTCCCATGAAAAAACTGTCTTTCCCATTAAAGACAGTTGAAGGCACCCAGACAAGTGTCAACCAAGAGATGCAGGTTTTCTCTCCCCTTCTGGGCTTACCAGACCAGAGATTCATGGTGGTCTTGGGGAGGCTTCACAGAGAAAGAGCTCCACTCCCACCACCTCACCCTTCTTGCAGCCAGAGAAGCTCCCCTTCACTCTGATTTTATTTAAAAAGTGTTCCACTGTGAAATAGCATTTGAAAACCACCAATCTTGTCTAACCATCCTCTTTTTATTAAAAAAAAAAATCTAAGGTTCAGTAAGGCTAGTGTCTTGTTCAAGATTACAATGTTAGAATATCACCTAAAAGTCTGACTTTCCGTCACATGTCATGCCTGTCAATTCACAGACCCCTCAGTCCAGTGAATTAGAAAAACATCCTCCTGGTTGTCAGCAGCACATTGATCTAGGTAGAGAATGCAAGTCTGACTAGAGAAGTTAGTACGTCCTGTCAGGGTGGATATCATTAATTGTCCTAAAGTGGCAAATAAGCACAGGGACTGCTCCTAAAAACACACATTGTCTTGTGTAGGCTAGTTTCAGGTCCCTTGAGCAGCGCCGTTCCTGCAAGTTCCTGCAATTCACTTTGTATTGGTACCGACAGCAAACACACAGGGACTGCTCCTAAAAACACACATTGTCTTGTGTAGGCTAGTTTCAGGTCTCTTGAGCAGCGCCGTTCCTGCAAGTTCCTGCAATTCACTTTGTATTGGTACCGACAGCAAACCCGCAGTGCCAACTGTTGTGCCTGGAGAACACGAGTAACTTGCTGAATACCATAGCCCAGCAGGTGAGGAGCAGGCAGACACCAGCAGCCCTTGGCTGCATGTGTCAGGTACAGTTGTTCTCAACCTGGCTCTGCATCAGAGTCACAAAGGAAGATTTTAAACACTCCTGATGTTTAGGCCCCTGCTGGGGACTCTGATTTAGAGTTTTGGAGTGGGTGGGGCAAGGACACCTACAGGTTTTTGAAAACCTCCACAGGTAATGAGTCACAGCACTTAACTGAAGTTACCTGTGGAGTGAGACATCATGCAAGCCTAGCCTCCGCACTCACGGTCTCACATTTCACCACCAAGAGCAACAAGAGATCTTTTCCAAAGCAGTGGGTGCAGAGTTAGCCTCATTAACAAGACAAAAAGTGGCCAATTAGGTCAATGGCATGGTTCAGGCAACACCAAAATATGGCTGCCCAGGGCCTGCAGGGGAGCCTGCCTGGGAAGGAAAATTTCTTCACTGAGCATCACCTTCAAAAGGTAAGAAGGAGCCAGCTGCTGTGCCGTTCTTTGTTAGTAATCTGTTTTGAGACAAATGGATCTAAACCTCTCTTTAACCCATGTTTGCTTTTGGTCTTTGTCTGACTGTCACCATAACAAGCTGCACGTGTTTATCTTTCCAGCATCAGCAAGTCCTGCTCTCTTCTATGTGGCCTCAGACTTTTCTCAGGCTTAAGGAAGCCCTTTGAAGATTATTTTCTTCCCAGCTGCAAGGAGGTTACAGCACCAGCCGGAGATCACAGAAGAAAGAAAACAAAAAGAATTAGAGCCGCTCTGCCCCCATCCTCCCTGAGGAATGATACTCCTGTCTTTCCCTGACTCAATAGAACCAGAAGGGGAATTGGGCCACCTGCCTTTTGAGGGGTTGCCAGCCTCTCCCATGAGAGTGCCAGACAGGTCTTTGCACAGTGGGGCAGGGGCAAAGTTTGTGCTACACAAAGAGACTTTCCCACTTCTTGGTTTTACAGAACAACAGTTAGGTCTTACAGTTTCCAGCTCTGCTAGGACTA
>NW_007728199.1:201988-204591 GCF_000696425.1 Galeopterus variegatus | reverse complement strand
GTTCAAGGTCTTCCTGCCATTTAGTGGCAAAGCCTGGGACTATGATCTAGCTTTCCAGAATGCTGTCCTTACCAATGGTGTCAACCCTTACAAAAGAGGGTAGGGATGTGGTGTCATAACAGGTATGACTTGAAGCCAGCCCGCCCCATGCGAGCCAGAGCAATTCCAGAACAATGCCTTCTTTATCTGATTTGCCTCATTAGGCATCTTTCTAAGCCTGCTTTTGAATAAAGTATCCCTAAATTTTTAAAACAAATTAAACAGCCTGTAGGCTGTCCTGTCTGTCTTATATGAAGATAAGGCTCCTAACCTTATCAATAGGACATAATTTCCCTGTGATTGGTAACTATCCCAAACTGATATATCTATGCTCTCCCTCCCAGAAAAGGTTATGCTGCATGAGAACCAGGATTTGTCAAATTTCAAGGAGCCCCTAAAATAAGTGTAGTCACACTATTGAGGCTTGTGTTGGGGCTGGTGCAACTGGTGAAATATAGCTATTGAGGGCATGGGACCATTGAGGGTGATTTCGCTTTGTTGCTTATCAGTCCAGAGAAGCTGAACTACAGGAAGAAACCANTGAGGGTGATTTCGCTTTGTTGCTTATCAGTCCAGAGAAGCTGAACTACAGGAAGAAACCAGAATCCGAGTCTTGGAAGCAAATGGAAAATTCTACTATTGTCAAGAGAATATTTGTTCCAAGTACTTTAATTTTTATCTAATTCCTGCAGCATCTCTACAAAATACCTCTCTTGGGCACCACCAGATTGCTGAGCTAACCTGGCTTTCAGTAGGTAACATTTCATGCAAAATATCTACTGAAGGACAGTGTGTTTTTATTCTCTTGGCTTGGCACAAGAAAGGTGCCAAGAAAAAAGGAGATAAGAAAGAAGGTAGGTGGTGGAGGTGAGCAGAGAATGGGACCGTCCTCAGCAATAGTAAGAGGGAGTCAGGTGTGTTGCAACTCCACGGCCTTGATGTGGGCTTCACTCCCCAGGAGGAGGGACAGGATTAGTAGGCAAAGCAGCTGGCCCGATGAAAAAAGGGATGACCCAAAGAGAATGGCTAGACAGTGGGCCAACTGGAAAGGGCCTGGGAACCCAGGTAGGGACAGTGAACCCAGTTTGGGAGCCAGGGAAAGAGACGTGACATAGTTGTGGCAGAGGGCCCTGAAAACACACACACTGTACACACACATTTCTCTGAGACTTTGAAGATTTCTTTCCCAGCAGCTGGAATGTGTGTCTTCCCATTACTTGGCTTTTATTTTCTTCCATGTAAAGTGACTGTGGGCTTCCGTGGAGAAGACAAGTTCAGGGGCAGCCTCGCTAGCGCTCAGAAACAGAAGTCCTGGCCATGCCATGCAGACCTACCTCACTGGGCTGATGGGTGGAAGGGAAGTGAGCACGGAATTGTCAGAGCTGACCAGGAGATGGGAGGATGCTGTGCACGTCCACGGTGGCATCTGTTGACTTAGACAAAAGTTCATTCAGAAGCCGAGAGGGAAGCAGAGGACTTCCTTTGGACATGAGAGGAGCCAGCCTTGAGGGCAGTCTGGGTTCTTGCCCAACCTCCGAGATAACTATCTAGCTGCTCCTGAGCAGAAGTCACCATGCAAATAGCAATATCAAAGTCCAACTCTGCCTGAAACTAGGCCACAACTATGGGAGAGGGGTTAAGGAGATAACTAACTTGGGTTAGAGCCTGCCATGAACACTATCTCGTTAAAGCCTCTTCATTACACCGCAAGGTGCTATAATCTCCATTCTACGCATGGGCATATGGCCTCACAGATGAAGTACAGTAACTTGCTCAGGATCCCACAGCCTGCTCGGGGAGAGTGGGAGAGAGTCCAGATGTGTTTGATTCTGAAGCCGTTCTCTTTCCACCTGACCTGGAGCAGTGCAGAAGTAGTGTGGCCAAGCTATGGCAGCTGCTACGACAAGTACTGTACACGTGGAAAAACCACTTAATATGTGATTTGCACTCTGCATTACCACCGTCCAACAAAGTGGTTATAGTTATTATTTCAGTTTTACAGATGGAAAGAATGAGGCTTAGTGAGGTTAACATCTGGGCCAGGACTGGAACTCTAGTCTTTCTGAATCCAGGACTGGCATGTTCAACGTTTTCTCTTTTGTGGGGCTAGGTGTCTCCTGAGTTTCTTGCTCAATTTTTGCCCATGGGTGTGCACAATTGGGGCAGGATTAGGGGTTTTTATATTGAAGCAAGAACATGCATATATTAATGATACCTAAATGAATATGTAACATATATACATGCACATATCCATATATAATTTCTATAATGTGCTAAATGCCAACTATGTAGACAGTACTACTCATAAAAATATATTATTTGTAATATTTACAGCAATAATACAAAGCAGGGAAAATTAGATTATGTTATTAAACCCATTTTACAGAGATAGAAACTGAAGCTCAGAAAAAAAATAAAATAATTCCAAGTAACAAAGTTAGTTAAGACTATAGAGCAAGGATTCAAACTTGAGGCTGTTTGATTAAAAAAACTCACACTTTTTTTTTTTTTTTTCCTGCTAGGTTGTTATGTGTAAAATGATCTGAAAGTTACCTCAAAGAGAA
>NW_007728199.1:200069-200997 GCF_000696425.1 Galeopterus variegatus | reverse complement strand
TGTGTGTGTGTGTGTGACAGAGAGAGAGAGAGAGAGAGAGAGAGAGAGAGAGGGAGAGAGAGAACGAACGCCAGCTGAAGCTCTGAGAAGTATATGCAGCAAACTTAAGCCCCTTCTTTAAAGGTTGGAAGACAGGACAATTTTAATAACTTTACAGAAAACTCCAAGTTTCAGAGATTGAATCAAGCTGCAATAATTACTTTTGTAAGGCCTCACTTTCAAATCAATGCACCAGACATAAAGTTCCATTTGGGATCAATGGGACAGGAGAGATTGGTAAAATGGGTGAAAAGAAAAGGGGTAACTTCTCAAAGAGGTTTGGCTTTCTGCTGACTGAAGTGAAGTCTTTAATGTTCCAAAATGAAATGGAGAAATACACCGAAGTCCAGGCTAGCCTTTTGGGCATCAGCATTTAACAAAAAATGAGAGGATAAATCAGGACCCAATTATTAAGAAATACTTCAAACAGACTCAGTTGATCTCTTCCCCCTTCTGGGCCCACAGGCTGTGGCCAAGTGGATTAAGATGGCACACACCCACATCTTGGAAGAGCTTGTGGATGCAGTGGGAGAACATCAGAATAAGTGGATGCTCTGAACAAGGCTGCCCAAGCATGACCGAGATGAAAGGAAGTGCCATGCAGCTCTGCAAACGTATCACAAGAAAAAGGAGAAAGAACAAATTAAAAAGAGAAAAAGACAAGTTTGTTTTCAAAGGTCAGATGAAGAGCCTTGCTTGGAAGAAAACCTAACTTGAAATGCATAGGAACATTCTCCATGAGTGCTTTGTCTTATATTGCGTGACAAAAAGCATAGATATGATATAAAACAAGTCTTAAAGGAAAGGTCGTACAACAACAGACTTAGATGAAGAAGTGAGACTATGGGCCGGCCCGGTGGCGCAGTGCAGCGCTTGGGAGCACGGTGGC
>NW_007728199.1:197545-198673 GCF_000696425.1 Galeopterus variegatus | reverse complement strand
GCAATAATAAGAACAGGGAACAGAATCTGAAATTGGGAAGGTAGGTGTTTGAAAATCTTGTCAGTTCAGAAGTTTTCAGTAATTTGGGTGGTTTTCTTTGTCACACACACACACACACACACACACACACACACACTCATAAATTGTCCCGTAAACTTTTCACAACACTCTACCCTAGGTATTATTGTCATAGAACAGGTACAAATCTGAAAGTCAGGGAGGTTACGCAAATTGTGAGTAGGGGCCAGAACCCAAATGAATTCCATCTATTTCCAAATCCATGCCTGAGTGCCTAACCACTATGTTGTACTTCCTCAATTCTTTGATTTCACTCTGATCGACAGAACAGTTTCCCAGAGAGTAATGAAAAATGGGCTGGCCATTGTGGGGTATATAAAACAATAAAAATTGAGGAAAACTTTTGGTTTCT
The DNA here is from genome assembly GCF_000696425.1 of Galeopterus variegatus. NCBI lineage: Eukaryota > Metazoa > Chordata > Mammalia > Dermoptera > Cynocephalidae > Galeopterus > Galeopterus variegatus. The sequence goes on along the minus strand of NW_007728199.1, from coordinate 198,243 downwards.
GAAAGCAAGATTTTACTTATATATTTTTTTCATCTAAACTGATTCCCTTGCTCTGAATAATATCACAGATACCACTAAAAATTAGGTTTTTCATAGGAAAAAAAAATCTAAATCCCTAAAAACCCTAGTTAAAATTCTGTGTAATGTGCCAGAGATAACGAGAGAAAAATATTCAATAAAAGGCTCAAGCTGCAATACAGATAACTAATTAACCTCTGAGAGATCCCAGTGCAGATGGTGATTATTGTGATCTGGCCCGGGAGGGATGCAGCAGACAGGAAACCCACGTTTCTAGAGAGCCTACCGGATCTTGATTGGACCATGAATTGAGAGTCCTCGACTTTTGACTTATTGTCTGCCTGTGGGTCAGAGTTCCATTACTGGACTACGTGATCTATGCTGAGGAATGAGGAAATAATTTGTGGAACTGATCATCAATATTGGTAAACTCTTATCACACAAAGATTCTTACTCAATTCAAGCAGAATGTGGGAAAGGGAACCACCGAGAACACTAAAGAGTCAGACAAACCTGATAATTTCCCTAGATTCAATCTAAAAGGGCTTACTCAATTTGTAGATTACTTTGGGTAGTATAGTCATTTTCACTATATTGATTCTTCCAATCCAGGAGCATGGGATGTCTTTCCATCTTCTTGTATCCTCTCTAATTTCTCTCAGGAGTGGTTTATAGTTCTC
>NW_007728199.1:179067-196607 GCF_000696425.1 Galeopterus variegatus | reverse complement strand
AAAAAAAAATAAAAGGGCTTACTCAAATCTTGGAAGCTAAGAGTAGCCACAAGAGATTAAGTTGGGGCTTGGCAGAGAGAAACAATTACTTCAGAAGCATCTACTCCTGGGAATATCACATTTTTTTGATTGATATTAAATGTGATAGATCTTGTCTGATCCAAAGCAGAGATTGCTATCTTTCTATCCCAATATCCATTCTTACCTTCATAGAATCACCAGTGTTTTTTTTTTTTTTGTCTTTTATGTGACCGGTAAGGGGATCACAACCCTTGGTGTGGTGTCACCCACACCGCACTCAGCCAGTGAGTGCACTGGCCATTCCTATATAGGATCCAAACCCGCGGCGGGAGCGTCGCTGTGCTCCCAGCACCGCACTCTCCCGAGTGCACCACGGGCTCGGCCCTAGAGTCATCAGTTTTTAATGGAGTTTGTGGGCCAACCTCCTTTGCAGTTAGATGCAGCCATATGATTAAGATCTATCCAAAGGTGGGTTGTATGGGAGCTTCTAAGAATTTTCCTAAGACATAGTTGGTTCATGCTCTTTGACCTCCTCACTTGGTACTGCTTGGAAGGAGAGCCATGTGATGGCTGAAGCTCCAGCTGAGACCATGAGACCAAGTGTCACACTGTGGATGGTACAGAGGAGCATTGGTCCTGATGACTACAGAGCCACCACACCAGACCTGGACTCCGTATCTTGAGGATTTCGTGTATGAAAAATGGATTTCTATACTATTTAAGCCATTACTTTCCAGGTTTCCATTACTTGCAGCTAAACCTAGTCCTAACTGATACAACCTCCTTTAGCAAAATACTCATTGGATCCTTTACTTTTGCACACAGATTGTGGGTATAATGGAAAACAAATGAGGTTTTGTCCTCTGTTTGCTGAACCAACCAAATGTAAATACTCCCCTTTTGGAATTGTGTGCATGTATCCGTGCACCCTCCAGGTTGATTCTTGTAAGTGAGCTGCCTTCCTCCTGGGGCTTCCATCAGTAGAAGCAATTTTAAGCAGATAAATGTGAGCTAGAGGCAGCAGAGTGTCCCATCCTCCCAGCCAGCCATTTACTCAATGTATGGCTACCCGTGTCTGTACCTTTCCTCACCACGCAGCCCGCTGCCTGTTCACAGAGCTCCCTGCTCAGAGAGGAGCTGACCCTCAGGTAAGGATATAAAACTTCCAAGTGTAAGACCATTCTGGAGGCTGGGACACCATGGAGACTTGGAATGGTGGCAGGTGAGAAGCAACAAGCCTTCTCTGGGCTTAGGTTGAATCCCAGCTGCATTTGTCACCACTAGAAATTATTAGACTAAGAGAACCTTGTGTGAAATAACTTAGGCATTCTGAATGGTGGCAGGTGAGAAGCAACAAGCCTTCTCTGGGCTTAGGTTGAATCCCAGCTGCATTCGTCACCACTAGAAATTATTAGACTAAGAGAACCTTGTGTGAAATAACTTAGGCATTCTGTACTGGTTCTACAGATTAAAAAGAAATTCTTTAATGTATTTGCAGCCACACAGCTTTACCCTTCATTGAATCTGTTATTAAGTCCCTGGGAAGACCTCTGTCATTTTCATTTAAAAGGATGATAGAAAAATTCCCCAAACCCTCAGTCACAAGCTTCACAAGGGTGTTGTCCAAGACCTCTCTGTTCCCAATCCGTGTTCCTGGAAAGAGCTAAGGACAGAGTAAGGCAGACGCTGCCTATTGCTGGTCCCTTCAACTTGATACCTGTCCTTGACCCCCGCCCCCACCCACATTATGCACCAGATGCTCCCCCAAAATGAGTGACGCAACTGCCTCTGTGCAGGACCTGTACCCATCTCCTTTTACTATGTTTGCCTCTGCCCCACATCCTTGGCATTTGGGCAGGTGGTGCATCACTCCAGTGAACACCTGCCTTTTCTCCAAGGGTGTGGCAATTCCTCAGGGTCACCTTTTGATGTTCTTAAAAACTAGACAGTACTTCAGCCACTTTTTAGTTTTATGTCTCCAGCGAGAAAGGCTCTTCCCCAGCCTTCAACTCAGGTGTGCCTTGGTCTGGATGGTCCGCCAAGACTCCTGGCAGGTAATGAGACTCAGATGAAGGCAGTAATCTCCTTGGATGGCAGGATAGTTAGCACTGGGAGTGTGGATGAGAGAGACACGGCTACCATTTGGCTGTCTGACCCCTGGCTGTCAGACATGCCCAAAATAAAACTGATGGGCAGTTAGTTCTGATATGTGAGCACACACATGCACACACACATATGCACACAAATGCACACACACGCACACACACTCATAAATGTCTATGTGCTTGGGTGAAGGATCTGGGAATGTTTAAGATATTCTTGGTAACAGCCATGTTTATTAAGCATTATTGCATGCTAAACACTGGGCCAAATGCCCAAATAGTTCATGAAGACCACATTAAGTTGGTCTTCATGAACTATTAATTACTTTTATTTTGCACATTTTGCAAATGAAAAAAGCAGATTTAGAGCTGTTAAGCAACTTGCCCAAGTGCCCACAGCTCATGTGTCTGAGCTCCACACAACAGCCCTTCCTGACATGGCCCGAAATGCTGTTTGTGGCCAGAAACAATTTTGGTTCCCAGCAGGGTGGCCTCCTCAGTGGGGGGTCACCTGGGGAGAATCTGTAAATATGTTTGATGCTTTGCTTGTAATTCTCTGCTGATTTCAGTGTGCTGAGTGTGGGAGATTTTCATCTCCTCCCACCCTCCCTCTATGTTTTTTTGGAAGGTGGCTTCTGTCAATTTTCTTAGTAGTTTCATGGGTCCTCCAAACCTTCCAAGTAATCTTGCAGTAGAACAGAAGTTTCGCAGTCTTGAATAGTCCTCATTTCTTTTGTAGACATGGCTGTTACCATAGCTATTTAAGCTTCAGGGGACTTGGAGCATCGACTATCTGTGGCGGGAATGAGTGATTCCTGCTCTCCCTGGAGGTTATATTCCCTTCATCAAGACAGTGGGTTTGTTTCCCTGGGGGCAATCCCTATTATGAAAAGGACTTCTGATGACACCTAGAAAGGTGAGGCTTGATTTTGACTTGGACAAGTGCACCTCTTTCTCCAGCACTCAGAGAGGGGGTCACAGCCTATTAAAGGCGGTCTTTGCCTGGCCATCGGTAGTCAAGAGATAAGGATTCCAGTTCATTCTGGCCCCTTCATTCCACTTTCCATCTTTTGTCTCTTATGCTATAAACAACGTCAACTTTGCCCTCCTCAGATGCTATGCTTTCCTCAAAGAGGTGCTTCAGCAAGCAGGGCAGGGCATATTCTTCTCCCACCCCTATTTCTATCCTCTCCCAACCCCCTCCGCCCCACGCAGCCTGCTTTGTTTCATGCACAAATAGCAATTTCTAACCAAGAAGAAACACCTGGGAGAGTCAGGGCGCTTGTGGTACAAGATAATTAGAGATTATTATAATCGAAATTTCATTGCCATGTCAAACTGTGTCTTTTAGCATTAATTAATCTCCTATCCCGGCCCCTGAGCCTCTCAACTCGCCTACTGGAGCGACCAGCTTGTCAAACACACCCCAGCTTTGCATCTCATTATCTCATCACCGGGTAAAAGGGAAAGAGAGGAACCCAGAGGCTCCTCAGACATTTGCCCAAGTGGCGTAATTCAAAAGTTGTTTCCTTGGTTGGGCGGGAGGGGCAAGCAATTTTGGGAATAAGGGCTGGGCTCTTTCTTTAACTTATTCATTCATTCATTCATTCATTCATTCATTCACTCATTCTTGCTTTCTCAGCAAACTAAGAAGCAGAGGATGACAATTGCCTCCTGAGGAGGACTGGGCTGTGTAGGAAGGCTATTCACAGGTCACAGATGAAAAGTGAGGGTAGATGGTCTGGTGGCCCCTACTCCTTTGCTAACTCTCTGACCCTACCCTGATCATGTGAGTGAGTATAAAGGTCTCCTACTTCACGTCCGTCTTCTCCCTCTGCCTTGGCCTCTTGGTTTGCAATGGTTTGTCATGCGAAACTCTTTACCAAACCAACCAAGCACTAGCATTTATAATAATCGATAGTTCATATACATCTGTAGTATTACTAATTATTAGTACTGTAGTCATTATTAATTGCTAGGAAGAAATGTTTGAAAAAGTTTCAGTGCCTTGGTACAATTAGATATTTTTCACATTGCTGTTTAATTGGTATATTCTCCACATGTGTTTGAATGTTTAAAACTTTTCCTCTTCTATAAATCTTTGATGGAATAATCCCAACATTTGTAAAGTTTCCTGTATGCTTGAAATGAAAGTGTGTTTTCTTTCACCCTTCATAAAAATAAGAATGTATACTCACCAAAAGGCTTGTACAAAAATGTGCATTATCACGCTGTGCCACAGATAAAAACTGGAAACTACCCACATGCCCTGCAAGGGTACAGTAGATAAATAATGTGTAGGACAGTCACACAACGGATGCCACACAGCATTGAGAATGGCAACCACAAATACAGACCACAACACTAAGGAACCTCACAAAGTGGTGTGGAGCAGAAGCACCCCGCCACAGAGGACGTTCCCTACGATCCCGGTGACATAAGGTGAACAGCAGGCTCACTTATCGGAGGAGCTGGTGTCGAGTTGGGGGTGAATTGTGGAAGAGGGCGGTTGTGACTGTAGGAGGGCGTCGTGATTCTGGGCTGCTGTGTCCTGTGACTTAATCTGCATGCTAGCTATCTGGGTGTGTTCCATTTGTGACAATTCATTGAGCTGACATTCTATGCATCTGGCTGTACATACGCTATTCTCTGAGAAATTTTTCAAAAACAAAAAAAAAGTATTTGAAGTTTTTTATCCTTTCTCTCTCCCCTCTTTCCTCTCTTTGTTGCTCTGTCTCTGTTTTTCTGTGTCTTTCTTTCTCTAGGAAAAGTCTTCATAGGACTAACTCCCAAGAAGCGACTGAATTTCCTTCTGTGCATTTGATCAGCTCTGAATCGTAAAGGCTCCTGTTCCTTCTTCTGCCACTTACAGGAATGGAACAAGAAAGACACTGCCTTGCACGGGGGCTCCCTATGGCGCCCAGGAGAGGACCACATTAGGGTGACCAATCACAGCTGCAGCTTGGCCTCTATTGTAGGGACACATTCGTCTCCAAAGAACACGATCACTCTTAACACACTTGAAATAGACCATGAGTATTTTTCAAAATGAGGTGGTTTCTTCCACATGTTGATTTCCATATAAAAGACAAAACAAGCCCTACAGGGGACGAGTGTATCAGATTTTGTAACTGTTTCCAGTTCAGTGACAATGAGGTGGTTTCTTCCACATGTTGATTTCCATATAAAAGACAAAACAAGCCCTACAGGGGGCGAGTGTATCAGATTTTGTAACTGTTTCCAGTTCAGTGATAGATAAACCCAATAAAGTGCAGGTTATTATTTACATACCATCTAACTTCTCAGGTTATGGCGATCTCTACGTACTTTGAATCATCGATAATTTCTTTTTTGAAGGAGCAAAAATCAATGACTGAAGCCCACCCACCACACTGCATGCTCTGTAGCTGCCTTGTCATGATCACCATTGCCCGGATTCCTGACACGCAGGAGGCACTGAGATGTGTGTTTAATGAGAGAATGCATGAATGTACACAGCAAACTGAAGCATGAATAGAGGACAGTGTCTTTCCCTCCACACAGGCCACAGCTTCCTCTGTGACTAGTGTGATGGGTGCTTCTGACTTTATTATTTCACTGCTCACAAAGCAAAACAGACTTGTGTTAACAAAGCAATCATTTGTTAAGTGCCCATCCTATGCTCAGTAAAGGGCTAAGTGCCATGAAGTGATGCAAAACTATGCGTGTGCATGGTTCCTACCTTCAAAGGCAGGCACTAATGAAATAGCAAATGATCCAAAGGCCTCACACATCATACAGGACTTGCAGCAGGGCAGGGCCCTGTATGGGGATAGCCAGGGACGCTTCCTGCAACATCCAGGGCTCACCAGGCTGCAGGCATCACGTCAGCTGTCTGTTTACCACATTTAATACTTGGAACTGCTCCAATAGGTGAGTAGCACACGCCCATTTCATAGATGAGGATGCTGAAGTCGTGCACCTGAGATCACAGAGCTGGTCAGTGGTGTTCCAGGTGTGGAGCCCAAAGCTGTGCTGCTGCTGGAAGATGCACTAGGATAGTTGGCCCTCAAAACAGGGTAGGACATGGATGGATGGGATGCCCAGGCTGGACCTGACTATGGTACCTGCCAGGGCATTGCCCCCATGACCTGAGAAGTGGAATCAGAGAGCCACCATCTATTGCCTCTTCAGATACAAATGTGAGGAAACAGCTTTGTGCAGAGCAGGAGATGCCCCCAGAAATGATTGGGGTGATAAACCTCCCAACATGACCTTATCAGCTCCTTTCACAGAAAGAATGAACAATCTTTAGCTGTCTTTGTCAAAGCAACTGACCGTGTTGGGTAAGACATGACCTGGGGGCTCAAAGTTGGAACGGTCAGGGTGGGTGCTCTATGTCATCCTGCCCAGAGGTGACAGTCATGATGTTTACCCTTGGCTGACAGCAGAGGAGAAGCAGAATACAAAGCAGGATAAGTTAAAAAACAAAAGCATACTATTATCTCCTCCGCACTTCTAATGTACACATTAGGTACTTAATTGGGCAGTGTGCTTTCTTCTCTGTTCTGTCCAGAGGGGGCCACGCTGGAGCTCGGGGACTGTGGGCTCAGTGTACTCCAGGCCAGTGTGTTGCAGATGCACTGTCCGTGTCCCTGTCGAGAGGCCTAATCCATTGCTGATTATTTGTTTATTTAGTTACTGCTGTCTTGCTCCAAGCACGCTGCTATCCAAATGAATTTTCATTTAAATATGCAAGCGGCCAGAGATAGGATTTCAAAATGGAAATTCTTTGGACTCCCTAACATGATTTGGTATAAAATAGAATTTGGTGTAAAGCATGGTATCTGTCTTGGAACTTAGCCAAGTGCTTTTAGCTATTAAACAACCAAAAGGATCTTGTTTTAATGATACGTGGTATTTGCATATGATTTTACTGGGCGCAAAACCTTCTCACATATATTTCTATTAGATTCTCAGAACATTCCTGGGAGGTCAGATTGCCATCCACACTGACAATGGAGGAGCTGAGGCCCAGAGAGGGAAAGTGACTTTCTCAAGGTCACAAGCAATCACATGGGAAGAGCAAGAGTCAACCTTCATCTCTCGGTTGCGAACTTTATCCCCACACTTCCAGTTAAGGAAGTCTCTCCACTGCACGGTGCTTTCTTCTTGAAGGAATTTACAAAGTACAATTCCAGTGTAGCATGGGGCCCCAGCCCTTGAGTGCTGTGGGTGTTCTGAGCAGGTGAGTTTTTTCGATTGTCTGACATAAGTGGTTTCTGCAGGGCCATCCCGCCTTCTTTTTCTTTCTCTTTTTTATTTTTTATTCTGGAGAATTCCAATTTGAAGGCCAATGTACCAAAAAGAATATCTGGATGGAAGGCAACCAATGTCTTTGTGACAAAGACAAAAAACACGGTTTTCATAGACGGATGCCCATGTCCAGCACTCCCCAGAGAGCCAGTGTGATTTCTTAGCTCAGTAGCTCAAGGCCAGATATATGAATTGCTGGGGTGTGGTGTCCCTGTCCCAGGAGAGGGACATCAGGACACCTCCCTACTGTCTCATCCTGTCTGCAACTGAACATGACAGAAAATAGGGGCCCAGAGGCAGAACAAAAGCAGATTTATACCCTGTTTTTCCTCCTCTGACTTCAACACTTCCTTCACTTTGTGGTCCCCAAAGAGATACAATCAATTTCTATTCTGTTTGTGCAACACAGTTTTGGCTACTGAATAATGGTTAATTTAATAATCTGGTCAACTTAGAAGTAATAAAGGAAATATTAATGTAAATGAATTAACTTCTCAAGCAAGAAATAAATTATTTGTTCATTCTTTCCCCAATTGTTGTTGAATAGCAGGCTACATGCGGCTTACGAATGAATGGTTGTCCCTGTGCAGTGCAGTCGATGACAGAGCCTGGACACGCCTTGAGGGCCTGAGTCTCAGCTTTCACACTTGTCAAGAAATAAATTATTTGTTCATTCTTTCCCCAATTGTTGTTGAATAGCAGGCTACATGCGGCATACGAATGAATGGTTGTCCCTGTGCAGTGCAGTCGATGACAGAGCCTGGACACGCCTTGAGGGCCTGAGTCTCAGCTTTCACACTTGTTTACTTGTGATTATGCAAACTAAGAGACAAATAAAACACGCATTCAGTTCGCCTATTTTCTTNGTGGTGTGGAGCAGAAGCACCCCGCCACAGAGGACGTTCCCTACGATCCCGGTGACATAAGGTGAACAGCAGGCTCACTTATCGGAGGAGCTGGTGTCGAGTTGGGGGTGAATTGTGGAAGAGGGCGGTTGTGACTGTAGGAGGGCGTCGTGATTCTGGGCTGCTGTGTCCTGTGACTTAATCTGCATGCTAGCTATCTGGGTGTGTTCCATTTGTGACAATTCATTGAGCTGACATTCTATGCATCTGGCTGTACATACGCTATTCTCTGAGAAATTTTTCAAAAACAAAAAAAAAGTATTTGAAGTTTTTTATCCTTTCTCTCTCCCCTCTTTCCTCTCTTTGTTGCTCTGTCTCTGTTTTTCTGTGTCTTTCTTTCTCTAGGAAAAGTCTTCATAGGACTAACTCCCAAGAAGCGACTGAATTTCCTTCTGTGCATTTGATCAGCTCTGAATCGTAAAGGCTCCTGTTCCTTCTTCTGCCACTTACAGGAATGGAACAAGAAAGACACTGCCTTGCACGGGGGCTCCCTATGGCGCCCAGGAGAGGACCACATTAGGGTGACCAATCACAGCTGCAGCTTGGCCTCTATTGTAGGGACACATTCGTCTCCAAAGAACACGATCACTCTTAACACACTTGAAATAGACCATGAGTATTTTTCAAAATGAGGTGGTTTCTTCCACATGTTGATTTCCATATAAAAGACAAAACAAGCCCTACAGGGGGCGAGTGTATCAGATTTTGTAACTGTTTCCAGTTCAGTGATAGATAAACCCAATAAAGTGCAGGTTATTATTTACATACCATCTAACTTCTCAGGTTATGGCGATCTCTACGTACTTTGAATCATCGATAATTTCTTTTTTGAAGGAGCAAAAATCAATGACTGAAGCCCACCCACCACACTGCATGCTCTGTAGCTGCCTTGTCATGATCACCATTGCCCGGATTCCTGACACGCAGGAGGCACTGAGATGTGTGTTTAATGAGAGAATGCATGAATGTACACAGCAAACTGAAGCATGAATAGAGGACAGTGTCTTTCCCTCCACACAGGCCACAGCTTCCTCTGTGACTAGTGTGATGGGTGCTTCTGACTTTATTATTTCACTGCTCACAAAGCAAAACAGACTTGTGTTAACAAAGCAATCATTTGTTAAGTGCCCATCCTATGCTCAGTAAAGGGCTAAGTGCCATGAAGTGATGCAAAACTATGCGTGTGCATGGTTCCTACCTTCAAAGGCAGGCACTAATGAAATAGCAAATGATCCAAAGGCCTCACACATCATACAGGACTTGCAGCAGGGCAGGGCCCTGTATGGGGATAGCCAGGGACGCTTCCTGCAACATCCAGGGCTCACCAGGCTGCAGGCATCACGTCAGCTGTCTGTTTACCACATTTAATACTTGGAACTGCTCCAATAGGTGAGTAGCACACGCCCATTTCATAGATGAGGATGCTGAAGTCGTGCACCTGAGATCACAGAGCTGGTCAGTGGTGTTCCAGGTGTGGAGCCCAAAGCTGTGCTGCTGCTGGAAGATGCACTAGGATAGTTGGCCCTCAAAACAGGGTAGGACATGGATGGATGGGATGCCCAGGCTGGACCTGACTATGGTACCTGCCAGGGCATTGCCCCCATGACCTGAGAAGTGGAATCAGAGAGCCACCATCTATTGCCTCTTCAGATACAAATGTGAGGAAACAGCTTTGTGCAGAGCAGGAGATGCCCCCAGAAATGATTGGGGTGATAAACCTCCCAACATGACCTTATCAGCTCCTTTCACAGAAAGAATGAACAATCTTTAGCTGTCTTTGTCAAAGCAACTGACCGTGTTGGGTAAGACATGACCTGGGGGCTCAAAGTTGGAACGGTCAGGGTGGGTGCTCTATGTCATCCTGCCCAGAGGTGACAGTCATGATGTTTACCCTTGGCTGACAGCAGAGGAGAAGCAGAATACAAAGCAGGATAAGTTAAAAAACAAAAGCATACTATTATCTCCTCCGCACTTCTAATGTACACATTAGGTACTTAATTGGGCAGTGTGCTTTCTTCTCTGTTCTGTCCAGAGGGGGCCACGCTGGAGCTCGGGGACTGTGGGCTCAGTGTACTCCAGGCCAGTGTGTTGCAGATGCACTGTCCGTGTCCCTGTCGAGAGGCCTAATCCATTGCTGATTATTTGTTTATTTAGTTACTGCTGTCTTGCTCCAAGCACGCTGCTATCCAAATGAATTTTCATTTAAATATGCAAGCGGCCAGAGATAGGATTTCAAAATGGAAATTCTTTGGACTCCCTAACATGATTTGGTATAAAATAGAATTTGGTGTAAAGCATGGTATCTGTCTTGGAACTTAGCCAAGTGCTTTTAGCTATTAAACAACCAAAAGGATCTTGTTTTAATGATACGTGGTATTTGCATATGATTTTACTGGGCGCAAAACCTTCTCACATATATTTCTATTAGATTCTCAGAACATTCCTGGGAGGTCAGATTGCCATCCACACTGACAATGGAGGAGCTGAGGCCCAGAGAGGGAAAGTGACTTTCTCAAGGTCACAAGCAATCACATGGGAAGAGCAAGAGTCAACCTTCATCTCTCGGTTGCGAACTTTATCCCCACACTTCCAGTTAAGGAAGTCTCTCCACTGCACGGTGCTTTCTTCTTGAAGGAATTTACAAAGTACAATTCCAGTGTAGCATGGGGCCCCAGCCCTTGAGTGCTGTGGGTGTTCTGAGCAGGTGAGTTTTTTCGATTGTCTGACATAAGTGGTTTCTGCAGGGCCATCCCGCCTTCTTTTTCTTTCTCTTTTTTATTTTTTATTCTGGAGAATTCCAATTTGAAGGCCAATGTACCAAAAAGAATATCTGGATGGAAGGCAACCAATGTCTTTGTGACAAAGACAAAAAACACGGTTTTCATAGACGGATGCCCATGTCCAGCACTCCCCAGAGAGCCAGTGTGATTTCTTAGCTCAGTAGCTCAAGGCCAGATATATGAATTGCTGGGGTGTGGTGTCCCTGTCCCAGGAGAGGGACATCAGGACACCTCCCTACTGTCTCATCCTGTCTGCAACTGAACATGACAGAAAATAGGGGCCCAGAGGCAGAACAAAAGCAGATTTATACCCTGTTTTTCCTCCTCTGACTTCAACACTTCCTTCACTTTGTGGTCCCCAAAGAGATACAATCAATTTCTATTCTGTTTGTGCAACACAGTTTTGGCTACTGAATAATGGTTAATTTAATAATCTGGTCAACTTAGAAGTAATAAAGGAAATATTAATGTAAATGAATTAACTTCTCAAGCAAGAAATAAATTATTTGTTCATTCTTTCCCCAATTGTTGTTGAATAGCAGGCTACATGCGGCTTACGAATGAATGGTTGTCCCTGTGCAGTGCAGTCGATGACAGAGCCTGGACACGCCTTGAGGGCCTGAGTCTCAGCTTTCACACTTGTCTACTTGTGATTATGCAAACTAAGAGACAAATAAAACACGCATTCAGTTCGCCTATTTTCTTTCTATTCCTCCTTCTCCAGTCCCCACTAGCCTGTGGGTACCCATGAAGTCACATTAGTTTTAATAGATATAATTTGCTGGCTTTTCAACACCTTTACGTAATTACAGAAACTTCATCTCTGGCTACATCTTCCCCATGGGTTGGTTTGGATCCCTACAAATGGTCCCCTGCTGTCTTTTGCCTCTGGTTAGTGTCTTTTGCCTGTACATTTCTGGAGCATGCCAACTACCAGGACCACAGCGACGGATGCCCCTCTCGGGATGAGGCTTCCCTGACTCAGGTACTTTTCCCACACTTCCAAGAGAGATTAAAGGGATGTTTTGTCCCTGACTCTATATCATTCTTTGCTATTTAGACTCCCATAGAGTGGTAATGTGTCTCAAAAAGTCCCAAATGGAAGCAGTCCTTTCTGTTCCCGTCTGTAGCTCCCTTTTGTACAGGAGTGCAATTTGACCTGTGGTCCACGTTTATGGCAACACACTCTCCCTTGTATTTGCCGAAGATCGTCCCTTAGATATGCACACACGAAGCTGGCCCCACACTCATCCCATGAACATCTCTCCTCTCCTCTCTCCTTCTCCTGATCACCCACTACACAGTCTATTGCACTTGACAAAAAAAAAAAAAAAGTCATACTTCACAGCTGTTCCTAAGTTATTGTCAAATTAATACATCTGGGCTTCCCAATTAGAATACTAGTTTTTAGATGAGTAATATCTTGCTGTGTACTGTAAATAAGAAAACTCTGGCCAGTGAATACAGAGCCTAAGCTATTCCTGGATCACCATTTACTAGTTATTTGAACATTAGTCAGTCATTAGACATTTTTGAGTTGAGTTTCCTTATTTAACAAGGAGTGGGCTCAGTTAGCTTTGAATTATCTCCATCCTCTCATGTTACATCATTTAGGGGCCTGTATCTTGCATTCTACAGTTACAGACCTTTGTGTCTGCAGCATTTGATTGCTGTTGGTGACTGGGTGTTGCACTGGTTAGCATAATTTCAAGTTATGTTTCATTAGTTCATTCATTTCACAAACAGTTATGGAACATCTACTATGTGCCAGGTACTTTTTCAGGCATGAAGAATATATTAGTGGACCAACAGAAAATTGCTGCTATCACAGGAATTACATCTCATTCTGAGATAGAAAATAGGCAATAAACAAAGATGAGATCTAAAGTTAGGGAGCACCAAGTGTTCTGAAGAAGAAAGAACAGCCCTGGAGGTGGTGGGTGCACGACATTAGGAAGTAGCTCGAGCACGTAGACTTGGGTGAAGTTAGTGGCACCCACGTGAGTACCTGGGACAAGAGCACTTGCGGAAGAGGGAAGAGCAAGTGCTAAGGCCCTGAGGCACGATTAGGCTGGGGGGAGGGGGCTGAGGAAGAGCAGGACGTCCCAAGCAGCTGGTGCTGAGTGAGCAGGGTGGCGTGGAAGGACAGGAGCTGGATCGTGAAAGGCTCCGTGAGCCAGTGCGGGCATTGCAATTGTTTTCCACCTGAGATGGGAAACCCCTGGGGGATTCTAAGCAGGGGGTGACATGATCTGATCACGTTTTGAAAGGATCACTCTGCCTCATGAGTAATGAATAGGAAGGGGATGCAGAAAAAAGTAGAAATGGAAAGACCAGTTTGGGGATTTTAAGGAAGATGATGATGACTTTGAAAGGGTTTTAGCAGTGGGCGTGAGGAGACCCTTGGTGCGGGGGAAGAGGCTAAGAAATCAGAGAAAATGTCTGGAAAGGAAACTTCATTTCAACTAGTCCTGTTGGAGCCAAAGTTAGAGTCAAAGAATTGACTTCCCTGGATAAAGCTTCTTATTTCTTTCATTAACTACCTATCTTCTGTGCAGATGACATTTGCAGTGGAAATCATTGCTCCTAGACTCCTCCCTGTCACTTTCCTGGTCTCCCCCTCCACCTCATTTCTTTCTATATCACATCTGCTGCCTTCCATAAGATCTAACGATAGTCTCATTTGGACAGTTTTCTCCTTTTCCTGTGAATTTTTCTCCATGACCTCCTTGACTGTCAGGCCAAACGTGTTCTCTCTCCCTCGTTCAGGGGTATATCCTCTACTGCCTATGCCCCTATTTTAGTCTGGCAAACTACAGTTTCAGAGACAAGTCCCACATTGTAGTACTAAGTCCATAACCACTTTCTGTTTCCCCCTTTCTCTTTTGTCCCCCTGACCTTCAATGCTGGAAGGGATGAGCACATCATCTGTGCCCCCACAGTCTTTGGTTTTTGTCTCAGTCTTTATTTATTTATTTATTTTTGTCTTTTTCGTGACCGGCAAGGGGATCGCAACCCTTGGCTTGGTGTCGCCCGCACCGCGCTCAGCCAGTGAGCGCACCGGCCATCCCTATATAGGATCTGAACCCACAGCGCTCCCAGTGCTGCACTCTCCTGAGTGCGCCACGGGCTCGGCCCTTTGTCTCAGTCTTTAATGTTACTAGAGATATACGTGTTCCAGGTCCTTCCAACTGTGTCAAGTGTTTTATTTAACACAGAGTGGGAGCACTTGTGGGACTGGTGAGTCTGGGCCACCCCCCATATTATTTTATGGTCTAAGAAGAAAGGAAACTTCCTAATAACCATGTCAGGTTTCCATTTCATCTCCTGCATTTTCCTTATTAGGGTATTGCCAACCACTGCCAAACACGCTGCCCTTGTCACCAAAGGCGTGTGCCTGAGCACTCTGTCTTTTCTGTGCGCTCTCTTTTGAGCGCATTCCATATGGAGTGCAGCTACATCTCAGAAACTCCAGCTACACTCTCCTGGAGCAAAACTCTTCATGTCTTCCTGCCTTCCTTTTTTTTTTTTTTTTTTCCTTTGCATTCCTCTTTAGCTTAGCATTAATTCTTCCATTATCCTCACATTTATTCAGAGGATTTTTGTCCTATCTAATCGCTCTTTGTATGCTCTAAAAATATTCCAGATAATGGTTACTTGTACTTCTTTATTGTCACCTATTTAGGAACACCATTTTGCATCGGTAGCACAAATAATCGGTGACTAACACACATGGGCACCCATACACTGCACATAACTTCTAGCTCATTGGAACAACTTTCTTTTTGTCCATGCATGGAATGTGTTCTAAGCCTTCTGTTTCCAAAACATATTGGTTTTTCAGTACAGTGGTCACCTTTACCAGTGATTTCAGTTACCCATGGTCAACTGTGTCTGAAAATGGGTGAGCACAGTACACTAAGATATTTTGAGGGAGCATGCATATTCACCAAACTTTTATTACAGTATATTATTGTAATTGTTCTATTTTATCATTAGTTATTGTTGTTAATCTCTTACAGTGCCTATTTTATAAATTAAACTTTACTATGGGTATATATGTATAGAAAAAACATAGGGGGCTGGCTGGTTAGCTCAGTTGGTTGGAGTGCAGGGTTGTGGCACTAAGGTCAAGTGTTTGGATTTCTGTACTGGCCAGCCACCAAAAACAAAACAAAACAAAACAGAAAAAAAGAAGGATAAACATAGGGTTTGGTGCTACCCACAGGTTCTGGCATCCATCGGGCCTGTTGGAGCTCATCCCCACGAATAAGCAGGGGTGCTGCACTCACTCACTCCTGAACTTGCTGAAATGCAAGCTAGCTATAGATGCCTGCAACTGGCATTCACAGTCAGTTTTCCTCTCTCATCTGAGCATAGGGGAGGTTAAAATAGTGCTCGCATCATAGTGTTACCAGGAGCAAAGACTTCTGCCCACCTCTCTTCTTTGAACTAAAAAGGTTGCTCCCACCAGAACGAATCAGAGTCAAGCAGGAGCTCCGAACAATATCGAGTAATTTAATTTGGAGAGCATGTCACCAGAGGGCGAGGAGAAGAGGTGTACCTGCACATCTGCTGACTGCTTTTGCAACATCTGTATCCGTCTTGGATTGCACTTGGCCATAGTCCAGAGAAAATTTGGTACTTTTTCTGCTAGGCTTTGTTTTGGTAGCAGTGCATTAGGGAGTTTATGAAATATCCTTCCTGAGAAACATGTAAAATGAAACACCATTGTTCTGGAATGGTTGTAGGTACCAGTCTGCTTGGGGAAGGGCTGCACTGAGTTACCTCTGGAGGCCTTTTGAGGTCTTGGATCTGCTGAATTTCTGCTGTAACCAGAGTTATACCTAACTGCTTCTACAGAAATCACTCCCAAAGGTCTCCCTTACTGGAAGAGAAATGAGCAGCATGCAAATGAGTAGCCTCAAGACTTTCTGGGATTGCTATTTTGGCACCAACTCCATACCTATTCCTCTGCCTGACGCTCATCCCAAAGGCTCCATCCGCCTCCAAGTCAGGGGCTCACTGGATGTCTCCGTGTGTCCCCCCCTTACTCCCGGCCTATCTGTCTTCTGGTCTAGACTCACCCCTATAATCTATGAAAGGCATCTGGCTGTCTTTGCAGTGATCTGTTCATTGCCTTGGCCTCAATAACAAAACCCCCTGGGAAAAGAACTGAGTTTCAATGATCGTTTGTGTGGTGGAAGCTGAAAACGGGTGGGAGATATTTTATCTCTGTTCACATGAGCCCCTGTATTGCCAGTTCAGCTCATTCTTCAGTTCTAGAACAATGCAGCCCTTGGACACATTAAAGTAACTAAAATTGCCTTTAAATTAAACCTGTCACCTGTGCTGTTCAACGTTCAGACACCAGCCTTGAGCACACACTCGCTTCACACTGAGCACAGGCAGTTTTGTGAGATTCTGCTCGGCTCAGACTTCTGCTCTAAAGATAGTTGCTCCATTGCCAGGCATGTGGTAGGTGCTCAGTAAATATTTGCTGCTTCTGAGTCTGTTACAACAAGATCCCTAAATTACAGTCTCAATGGAGTCGAGAGCTCAGCAAAACTGAGACTAAGATAATCTTCTTAAATGTAGGCATGGTATAAATTTTGGCTTCTGTGTGTACACATATGCATGCACATAACACACACTTTCATTCCATAAGATATGCTCAGTTTCCCTGTGATGTGACAGATTTGTGATCTGAGTTTTGCAGCCATGTAACCCTGGATTATTGCAGCCCCTACCCTCACCACTTTCTGCACAGTTCCCAAATGACCTCAGTTCCATGTAGACACATATGCAATCAGAAAGGAGAGCCAAGGCGATGCCAATGTCAGCCACGCAGCCAAGGTACTCTAGCCCGGCCAGCAGCAGCGGCCAGCACAGTTCTAATTTTGCCTATGAGGCTGACAAAATGCACGTTTCCCCTCCAGATTCATAAGATGGAGCTGGTATCTGCTGAATGAGCAGTCTTCATTCCAGACCCAGCATCTGGGGTATCAGAACTCAGATCCTGGAACTTATTTCAAGGTCAATTTGCTTCAGAATCAAAACCCATTTGCCATAAAGTAGAGATATGCTAGAGGGAAGGGGAGGGCCTTGCAAAGGGAAGGCACATTCATTAAAACAGCTGCAGAAAAATCAAGCCAAACAACACACAGAGGTGCACACACACACCCTCACGACCTGTGTCCTTTCAAAACCCTGTTTCCATCTGAGTTTTCCCATCCCATTCCCCCTGGCCCCATGGCTTTTCTGAGCTGATGTGCTCCATCACCAGAGGAGTAGGGTGGGGAAGAGAACCATTTCCATATCTCATCGTCTGTGTAAAAGCAAGAGAGGGGTCTCCCGGTGCGGCAATGGCCTGTCCTTTCATCCACAGCATTCCGAGTCACCAGGCCATCACTAAACTACTACCTGCTCTTTGCAGA
>NW_007728199.1:170953-178639 GCF_000696425.1 Galeopterus variegatus | reverse complement strand
TTTCATCCACAGCATTCCGAGTCACCAGGCCATCACTAAACTACTACCTGCTCTTTGCAGACGTGTTCCTGAGCCAGTGACAGGTCACTGGAAGCTCGGAGCACCAGGAGGACAGGCAGCAGTGGTTTCTACCTCACTGTCCAGTCACTCCCTCGTGCAGTGCAGGCCCATTCTCCCCTTGCTCTCGGTCTGCACTCAATTCCCATTCCCAGTTTTGAAAAATGTTTCCTTTCTGTGTTCCTGAGCCAGTGACAGGTCACTGGAAGCTCGGAGCACCAGGAAGACAGGCAGCAGTGGTTTCTACCTCACTGTCCAGTCACTCCCTCGTGCAGTGCAGGCCCACTCTCCCCTTGCTCTCGGTCTGCACTCAATTCCCATTCCCAGTTTTGAAAAATGTTTCCTTTCCCTCTGTCCTTCAGCTCCCAAACCCTGTCCTGGGCACCTCAGACTCGCCACTGCCCAGGGAAGTGGAGGTCCTGCCATGTCCACTTGCCTCAGCTTGGGTTGTCTGTTCACCAGCAGACTTAACAGTTACTTACTGAGCCCCTGCTATGTACATTCTCAACACGGCATTGGGGGCCTGGGAATTCACAAGAGAAGTACAAGATGAAAATCCTGCTTTCTAGGAGATGTGAGCTATCAGGAGACATGGCTGGCATAGCACAACCAGGACCAGGCTGCTGCTTATTGACAACTTGCTGTGAGCCAGGCAAGCTGCCAACCTTTAACGTGCCTTCCCTTCACCACCTAGCTCAGTGACACAGACACCATCCCCACCCCCATCTTGCTGAGGAGGAAGCCAAGGCTGGGAAGCTCCGTAACTAGATCCAGTTCCCACAGTGTTAGGTTCTGAAGAGCCGGGACTTGAACCCGGATCTCTGAGTTCAAGTTCTCAGTTCACGTGCTGGACCATTGAGTGCACTGCCTCAGGGAAGATGGGATATTGCTTCATCTAGAAACATATCTGCTCACCAGTCCTTTGGGATGGAAAGGTAGGTGCAAGGTGAAACTCTTACAGGCTGCAAGACCACCTGCTTCCACCACACCACAAGGGCAAGGGCAGAACGGAGGGGCCTGGGGAGTGAGCCAGACAGTATAAGACGAAGGGCTGGGGTAGAACCAGTGGCGGCCAGGGCCGCAGTGCTGGTCAGATGACAGGAGGCGTCTGCAGAGTCTCACTTTCAAATGAGCACATTCTAAATCCAAGCATGTTTTCCTATTTCACAGTCTTGGTGGACAATATGCAGCTGAAATAACTCTATGTGTACTGACACCTGAGACAGACAATGGCAGGTTTACAACCCAGGGGACCCTTAAATGAGAAGTGACAAAGCAGTGAAAAGCTCAGAGAAGTCACCCAGAGCGAGCCCCAGACAACTGGACCAGACAGCACAGAAGAGCTGCAGGCCAGCTCTGGCCTTAGGCAATGACCTGGCAGCGCCCTTGGCCTCTGACCCAGGTCCTTCTGTGGCACTCTCCTTCCTAGGGCAGGTGGGGAGCAGATTGCTCTGTGTCCACGGGGGCCCCCTCACCTCCTATCAGAACATCAGCACTTTTGTCCCCTTTGGGAAGAATAAGAGAATAAAAGAAAAAGAACTGACCCATTTTTGAGAAAGTGTTTCTCTCTGGCGTCGATCTGTAATTTCCAATAACAGACCTGCAGCCGAGGGTGGATCTGCACAGTGTGTCGGGCAGGATTCTGCCTGAACCCTGCACAGCCCTTCTGGGCATCAGGGCATTTACGGGAACTGCTCTCCCTGCTCAGGTCACACAGGGATGACTCTAGAAACAGAACCCTGCCCAGTGCACTCTTGGTCCCCATTACCTGTGGCCTATCTGTCACAAGGGGGAGGGAGTTCCCCATGAGAGAGGCAGCTCCGCTAACTCTGCTTTTCTAGATCCAGACTGATGGTAATCCATCACCCCAGAGCTTGGGGACAACTTGAGAGCACTGGACAACTCCACATCATCATGCACCCAGCTGTCAAGAGGCTACTCTAGGTCCCTCTGGAAAGAGGGAATTTCACAAGCAAAGGGAGAAGCCAGTGTGAGAGAAAGCAAGGCCGGGGAGCCGGGGACCAGGGTTCCTCTGCCTCCTCAGCTACAGAATCGAGGCTGCTGTGAGGTGCTTCATTTCCCAGCTTTATGAGTGGGGGGAGAAAAGACCTCAGTTCTTACAAGCTGTGTGGCTTTGGGCTAGTTACTTAACTTCTCTGAATCTCTGATTCTTCTGCAAACTAGGGATGATGATTACACGTGACCGCACACAGAAGCTTCTCAGCACAGTGCTTGGCTCTTGATCAGTGCTCAGTAAACAGAAGCTGTAATTAGTGATATTTTAAGATGAGACTGTTGAACTTGAGTCATGGTAAGGTTTAATTTTTACTAAATTTGAAGGATATACCCATTTTATCATAGGACCCTTCCTCAGTCTGGCATTTGGGATCAATGTTAGAAGGAAGGAGACAGTGTACCCCAGAGGGGCAGCTTGAGTAAGGGGGCCTGGACGCAGAATTGAACTGGCTGGAAGAAAAATGTGCTCCTCAAAGGGGACCATGGCGGCCTTTGAAATAATTGCAAATATTACTTCAGAGACCAAGCAAGGCTTTGGGTAACCTAAAAAATCTGGCTTTAGTCCTCCATCAGTGGGATGAGGAGGCCATTGGGGTCTGTTTGTAGGAGTGACTGATGAGTTTCAGAGGCAAGCACAGTGTCCATAGCTGGGGCCCGACGGCTAGCCCTACGGAAAAGTGCCCAGCCATGCTCTTTCCTGCAAGAAGTGGGCCAGACAGGCACTTGGGAGCAACAGGCCAGGAGGCAGAGCTGAGCGCAGCTGAGGCTGTGTCTGCAAACATGCCTGGCTTGGGGAGTTCAGCTTCTGCCTGGGGGAAATGGCAGCAGATGCTACAATGTGAGGTGAGGCTGCACTGTGGGTGTCAGGGAACAGGGCTCCTGCAGCAGAGGCCGAGGGTGTGGTGATAGTCAGACCACTGAGAGACACAGACAAGGATTTTGGACTGATCTTCCTGCTGTCCTGTGTGTGGAGCACGAGCCAGAGAGAAGCAGCCTCTTCCTATTAGGGGAGCCCTGCTGCTCGTCTTCCGATGGGTGTGGTTGGGTGAACCTGCTTCCCACCAGACAACGTTGAAACAACAGAAGCATTCCATGTAGTGCCCCGTTGTCGGTAGTTCAGCATCTGATAAACACGGGAGGTGACAATGTAAAGTGCTTCATCTCTATCTGTCTGCAATTTCAGTTCAATTTAGTTCAATAAGCATGTGTTTGACATGTAATATACATCCATTTCTTTTCCTTCCCTCCATGAAACTTTGCATGCTTTTGGAAAGACTTTGGCAGAAAATGTTTTATTCGTAAGTTTCAATAGGTTGGTGATGAATTACAGCAGTCACAATATTCTTCACATTTAAAACTGAGAGGAACACTCTAAATGGTTCTGGTAGGTTTTGTGTAGCTCCAGTGCACTGTTACTTATTGCTGTATAACAAACCAGCCCACATCTTAGTGGCTTAAACTACAATAATACCTTATTTTACTCACAGTTCTATGGGTCAGCAATTCAGGAGCAGCTTGGGCAGGCAGCTCTAGTTCAGGGTCACTTATGAGGTTGAAGTCATCTGTAGGTTTGACTGGGGTTCGAGGACTGACTTCCAAGGTGGCCCATGCACACAGCTGGCAAGTTGGTGCTGGTTCTTCACTGGGGGCTTCTCTAAGGAGCTGCTTAGGTGTGTGTAGGGTGGTGCCTGGCTTTCCGCAGGCAAGTGATACAAGAGATTGAGGCAAAAATGGCCCTTATGACTTAACCTCTTCTCTTAGTCCATTTTCTGTTGCTTGTTACAGAATACCTGAAACTGGGTGCCTTGGGTTGAATGTCCCCTCTAAACTTAATCTCCACTGTAACTGCTGAAAGATGGGGCCTATGGCAATTAGATTGTAGGACCATGCCGTAGTGAATGGATTAATAATGGTGGTCAGGGGCATGGTTCTGGGAGCTTTAAAAGGGGAGCACAAAAAGTCTGTCCCTCTCTCTGCTTCACCATTTTCTACCATGTGAGACCCCTGTGTTTCTGTAAAGCCACCACCAAAGAAGACTGTATTAGTCCATTTTGTGTTGCTATAACAGAATATCAGAGACTGGGTAATTTATAAAGGAAAGAGGTTTATTTGGCTTATGATTCTGGGACAGCTGCATCTGGCATGGGCCTCAGACTGCTTCTACTCATGGCAGAAAGTGGCAGGTATAAGCAGATCATGTGGTGAGAGGAAGCGAGAGGGAGAGAGGAGAGGTGCCAGGGTCTTTTAAACAACCAGCTCTCATGAGAACTAATAGAGCGAGAACTCACTCAGTACTCCCACCCTCCAGGGAGAGCATTAATCCATACGTGAAGGATCCACCCCCATGATTCAAACAGCTCCCAACACTGCCACACTGGGGATCAGATTTCCACATGGGTTTGCAGGGGACAACACATACAAACTCTATCAAAGGCCCTCACTGTAAGTGTTCCCTGGATTTGGACTTCCCAGCCTCTGAAAAGACCCAGTTCTGTATATCTTGTTATAAGCAACAGAAAAGGACTAATACACTGTGTAATTTACAAAGAAAAGAAAATTATTTATTACAATCTGGAGGCTGGAAGTCCAAGGGCACGGCTCAACATTTAGGGTGGGCCTTCTTGCTGGTAGAGACTCTCTGCAGAGTCCTGAGGTAGCAAAGCGTATCACATGGTGAGCGGGTGAATTGTGCTGGCTGAGACCCCTCTTCCTCTTCTTATAGAGCCACAGTCCCACTCCCGTGATAACCATTAACCCATTCACCATTAATCCATGAAAGGATTAATCATGAAGACAGAGCCGTCATAACTCAGTCACTTCTTCAAGGTTCCACCTCTCAATACTGCCACATTGGAGATTAAGTTTCAACATGCATTCTGGAGGGTACATTTGAACCCTAGCACCTCTTCAGTCACATCCTGTCACCTCTCCATATCCACTGTGTAAAGTGACCTTGGGGGGTATGTTTATTAGAAGCTGAGGGTCATTGAGGGTTGTCCTCGGTGGGTGGCTACCACAACTAACAATTAATCTTAGTGCGAGTGAACAATTACAGCTTCACGTGGGAAAAGCCAAATTTTCCTGCCTCAATTTACATGTTTTAGTGTGTTTTGCTGGTTCTCATAACTTCTGTTTTATCACCCAATTTGCTGTCGACTTCCAGAATGAGGTCTTCCTTCCTAACGCCTCTATTTTCAGGTTAGTTCCATCTGCTTCCAGCTCCAGTTACTTTCTACCAGCAATGGGACCAGGGTGTATGTTTAGGTCCTCAGCTCCTTTTGAATTAAAAACCTTTTTGTCTTTCTTTCTAGCTCTTTTCTTTCCTCCTATAAGTGGATTCCCCTTTGATTTATTGTTCTCTCAGTCCCAGAGCAATCTGATTCCACACAGAGGAGCCAGGGAGGCAAGGAGCAGGAGGATTTATCCTGTAATTACCCAATTCATGTTCGTACACAGTGTGTAGCATATGATTACAAAATGCTATCATACATGCAGGAACCAGGAATTAGTTCCGCATAGATCCAACGTATCACTAGAAGCTCAAGTTCTAATTGAGTTTGTCCACCTGCCTGTCCTGGGATATCCTGCCATCACGTCGCACTTACCATGTTTAGGGAAAGCCGCCTTCACAATCCTCCTAAAGTCACCTCCCTCTCCTGACTGCCTTTCTTGCCCATTTTTCCATCTTTTCCTTCATTTGTGTGCAAAGGCTAAAACCTCAGCGTCTGCTCAGCTGACCATGACCCCCCGCCCCTGCATACACTCAGGATGAAGGGTGGGCTGCTTCTGTGTCCCACCTCTCTCTTCCACTCTCACAAACACCCCAGTCCCGGTTTCTGTTGCCTCTCCTCACACCATTTACATCAGTGTCCCCAGTCGCCCGGCCACCTATAATCCTCCCATCCAATGCGCTCTGCCCACTTTCAGCAGATCAACTTTTCTATTTTCACCATTCTTCTTTGATTTATTGTTCTCTCAGTCCCAGAGCAATCTGATTCCACACAGAGGAGCCAGGGAGGCAAGGAGCAGGAGGATTTATCCTGTAATTACCCAATTCATGTTCGTACACAGTGTGTAGCATATGATTACAAAATGCTATCATACATGCAGGAACCAGGAATTAGTTCCGCATAGATCCAAGGTATCACTAGAAGCTCAAGTTCTAATTGAGTTTGTCCACCTGCCTGTCCTGGGATATCCTGCCATCACGTCGCACTTACCATGTTTAGGGAAAGCCGCCTTCACAATCCTCTTAAAGTCACCTCCCTCTCCTGACTGCCTTTCTTGCCCATTTTTCCATCTTTTCCTTCGTTTGTGTGCAAAGGCTAAAACCTCAGCGTCTGCTCAGCTGACCATGACCCCCCGCCCCTGCNCGGCCACCTATAATCCTCCCATCCAATGCGCTCTGCCCACTTTCAGCAGATCAACTTTTCTTAAAAGCTACTTTCACCATTCTTCTGCTCAAAAAACCTTTCAGTATTTCTTTACTGATGTCAGGATAAAGTCTAAACTCTGTGGCCTGGCATTCAGAATTCTCATTATCATTCCAATGTTTCTACTTTCTTTTCACTCTCACCTAACCTGATTGTTCTCACCTTGTGCTTCTGCTCGGGCCTTCCCTGACCCTGGTGTGGTCTTGTGCCTGCCGCCCAGATGGCGTGGTTACTGCTCCAATCTTCCTGCAGCGCTGCAAGGGCTCTGGCTCCCCTCGGCTCTTCCTGTCTCAAACTCCAGTGCAGGTTCGCTGCTGACTGCTCAATTGGATCTACATATAAACTTTTGTTCAAACCAAGCTTTCCTTGCTCCGGGTGCAGGGCCCTTTAAACAACTGTCTGATTCTAGATAAGACTATGTCTCTTCCCCACCTGGCTGGCTTGAGTGCACCGTTCTACATATGAGAATAATTCAGTACTTATTTACTAATGAATTTCGTGGGCAAAAACCCCAATAAAAGTCCCATGAACAAAATTTTCAGTGGATTCTTTTCCTTCTCTTCTGGCTCCACAGCTGCCTTGGNCCCATGAACAAAATTTTCAGTGGATTCTTTTCCTTCTCTTCTGGCTCCACAGCTGCCTTGGCAGGACAGAGCTGGGTTTCCTGTCGTGGACTAAACCTGAAGCGTTTGGCTCTGCACCAGCGAGAGGCACACGAGACCTTGCCCAGCAGAGGTGGCACTCCATCTACTGAGCCACAGCTGACTCCCAGTTTTGTTTGCCTACTGGCCCTGGCTTCAGTTTCTCTCTCGGTTTACCCTGTTCAGCGTTCAACAATTTAATGACTGCTCTGGTGCCGCTGGAGTGTCCTCTGTAGGGCTGCTTGCCATGGGAAGCCGTGGTAATCTGTGCCTGCACGTTTTTGTTTCCTACAAGACGCGGCTGGGGATATAACGCTGGGACTGAGCAAATGACTGAGACAAAGGAGGGCATTTCTCCTGTTGCCAAGGGCAGGGACTCCCTCCTCATTCACTAAATGAGAGGATGGAAGCCAGAGAAAGACAGGCATCCTGAGATCTGCCATCCTCTGGAAGAGGAAAGCCTATCTTTGGTGTCTTCGTCCTAAGAGCGAATAATGACCTTAAACCCACATCCTAATTAGCATTTATATTAAGTGAAC